>NW_022681471.1:98128342-98348284 GCF_009764315.1 Trachypithecus francoisi
AGGCAAGGAAGGAAAAGGAAGGAAAGAAGAAAGATAAGAAAGGAAAAGAAAGAACATAAAAAGAAGATAAGAAAGAAAGAGAAAGAAAGAAAGAAAGAAAGACTCTCACAACATTCTTTTAAGGTTGCGAATAAAATTGTCCCCATCATACATCTGAGGAAACCGAGGCTTTGGCCAAGTGAGTCAAAGGAGTGTGATGAAAATATAAATTTTGAAATCAAAATGAGTGCAAATCTCATCTCTGCGGCATAAGCTAAGCGAAATAGGATAAGGGGAAATTCTCAAGGCCTCAGTTTTGCCATCTGAAAAATGGGCATTGGGTTGAGGGCTAAATGAGATAGTTCATGCAAAAAGGACTCACAGGGCAGCCTCCTTTTAGATGGGATTAACGAGCAAAAGTTCCCAGGCCACTGGCTGCAGGGTGTGTTTGTCTCCCAGGTTTTGCATGGTTCTTGGCAGGGATCAGGCCCAGTAAATATTTGCTGAACCGGATTACACCAATGCCACAACAGAGGCCTCACTGTCAAGCCGTGCTGGGGAAGTAGCAGATAAAGCTGTGAGGGCCACGGAAGGTTCTCAAAGGGAGTCAGGGCCAATAGTATAGAAAGAGGAAAAACTGAGTTTAAAAAGCTCATGCTGCAGTCTGAAGCCCCATGGAGGTTGGGACCAGATTCAGAAGGGGACAAAGATTCTTGGGTAGATTCTGAAGGACAGATCCCCAAAATGTTCTGAGCAACCTTTCAGATCAGTTGTCCAAGCCTGGCAAATTGGGAAAAATCTGATCAATGAAGTGGAAGCAGCAGCCACAAATGCCACATGAGATTCCTGAATGAACTGTCTTCCTGCTCCTCTCCTTGCCGCCACTACACCCTCCACACCCTGAATTCCCATCTGCCATGTAGACATGGATGTGGGAGGGAGAGATGAAGTGGAGGCTCCCTTTGGTGTAAATCCTGGACCCAGAAGAATAGGGGGATCTTAATAAATCACCCATCTCTGTCCCTGTTTCAGGTTCTCCAGCCTCAGGTGTCTTCCTGAGCTGAAAGCCAATGTGCATTCCCCAAGCTCTAGAGAAGTCCATAAATCTACTTTCTGCCCTTTGGAGAGGTCAGGCACCAGTGAAGAGAACCTCCTCCGTGTATGGGGCCTGAGGTTCCTCTTCATAATTATCTTTTGCACCAGGAAGCACCTCCCTTCCTTGAGATCACAGCTGGGACATAAGACACAGACTTACAAAGCAGACAGGCCTACAGAACACCCCAGGTTCCTGTTCTCTCCTCAAAGATCAGGGATGGATGAGGTATGGGAGGATGGATGGATGGATGGATGGATGGATGGATGGATGGATAGATGAGTGGATGGATGGATGGATGGATGGATGGATGGATGGATGAGTGGATGGATGGATGAATGGGTGAATGAGTGGATGGATGGATGGATGGATGGATGGATGGATGGATGGATGAATGGACAGATGGACTGAGTCCCTCACCCTCTGCTGGATTCTTAGTCCTGTGCCTTATACCTTTTACAATCAGGGAGTTTTCCCAAGTGTCTCACCTACTTTTCCTAACATTGGCTTTTAAAACATTCCCTTTTTCCTGCCCCTCAAAAGACGACAAACAGCCAGATTACCTCTGGCTATGTGGAGAAATTGGCATGTTTAGTTAATTGCCATTTCACATATATGACATCATGGAAAGAGGGAGAGCTTGGACACAGACAGACCCAGGTTTGAAAACCAGATCTAACACCACTAAGCTGTGTGACCTTGGGCAACCTACAAAACCTCTCTGAACCTGTTTTATCATCTGTAAAATGAAGGTCATAATCATTACCTCTCAAGAGTGTTGCAGGAAAAAAGATCATTCTCAAGAAGTGCCTGGCACATGGTAGCTATTTTCTTTTTAAGGAAGGGAGCTAGAGGTGGTAAAAAATAGCCTGGGCTTTGGCGTCTAAGTAAGTCTGGATTGGAACCTGCTTAAGCACTCACTGTGTGGACTTGAGCCAAGGTAGTGAATTCTGAACCTCAATCTCTTCATCTCTCAAAGGGGCTATTAATATGTACCTTTCAGGATTGCCATGAGGAGTAGATCTATTTTACATAAAGCTGCCAGTACACAGTAGGTGCTTAACAAATGGTATCCATGATTATCTCTTAAGAAAGGAGATGGGGGAACTGAGGCACAAAATGGCCTGCTCAGATAATGAAAGAGTGATGGGGTCTTGGCTCCTTCCCGTGTGGACCATGAGCCATGCTGAGGCACCACACAGAGTGACATTAACCATGCGTAGTCCCCACCCAGCAGTCTTCAAGCTTCTAGGTGATTAGGATTCAACTTGACCTCTGAGTAGCTGCAGCACACAGGATGGGAGAGGGCCTAGGAGCTAATTTTGTTCTGTTTCCTGGACTCCCAGCCCAGTGCTCCCCTCAAACCTTCACAAGGTAGCATAGCCAGGTGATTGAATACTGCAAAGCCACACTACCATGCCTTCCAATCTTGATGCTACCACTTGGGGCTGTGTGACCACTGGTCCTGGCTTGGTCTCTCTGTGTCTCAGTAATGGGAATGATAAACAGTGCCTACCTCAAAGGTTGGTTCGCCTGTGAGATGGTGCCGGGCACATAAAAAGTCCCCAATCAATGTTAGCTATGATTATTATTAGCTCTTTGCCACATAGAGCTTTGATCTCTCAAAGACCCATTAATCGCTCAGCCCCTTCTTCAAGGGATTAAAAAAAAAAAACAGCAAATGAAATTCTACATGAAATCATCGTCGTAATATTTCTGCTGCCAGGACAAATCATTAGGGTGGAGGTGGGAGGGGGGGACCTGGCAGTGATACCACTGGCCAGAACGAAGAAGGGACATTAATATAGCAGCTTCCCATCTAATGGCTGGGGAAGAGGGAGGAGGAGGGGGAGACTGCTGAAGGGAGAGGTTGCTGGCTGGCTCTGCTGTAGGGGAGAAAGGGTCTGGCAATCAGGGGCCCCCAGGAGGTGAAGGGGTCTCTGTGCCCAGTGAGGAGAGGGACGGAACCCAAATGAGCTCTGGGAGAAGGTAGCCCCATGGACCCCTGTGAGGCCTGGGTCCTGGCCCAGAAGCCCTCCCTGAAGGAACCCCCAAATGTGGGCAGTGTCCAGCCAGTCTCCGGCTCAGATGCATTTAAGATCAGGAGGCTTCTCAGGCTTCAGAAACCTGAACCTGCCTCTATTCTCCACAGTACAGCGGCTTGAAGCGCTTTGCTGTCCATGAGGCTGGCCCCAAGAGACAGCAGACGGGGTTCGAGCTACCTCTCTGCCTCCCCCAACCTCCCCCACCCTTTTCTGGCATGAATTTCCTCCACTGAAAAGCGAGGGGTTTGGCTGAGGTTGTGGTTTTGAAAGCTGTGTTGAGGCGGCACAAAGATGAGTCGGAGCCTGATAGAGACCAAGGTTGGGTGTGGGTCTCCACCCTGCCCCTCCCAGAGCCAGCTCACAGCCCACCTTCAGCCCATTTGACACTATGGCTACAGATTAACATGATTTTGATTAGCAAAAGGGGTTCTGCTACTTCAAAATCAAGAATGTAGAAAGCCCGAGTAGAGGGTCTCTAGTCACTCCTCCCCTGCCATGTCACCTGTTTTAGGAAGCACCAAGGACAGGCGGGGAAGCTGGCTTGGCCCTGGCTCTGGATCAAGAAAGAGCCCTGCGTCCAGAGGCCTTGCTGAATCTCCTTCCTGAGCGGCCGCCTGGCCCGCGCGTCACAGTTTATCCTCCGGCAAGGGCTGGCTGGACACAATGCCTTGGCCCCAGGCCCACCTTCAGGAGCCAAACCCAACAGTCTCCTCAGCTTCCTGGCTTGTGCCAGCACACTGTTTGGCAGTAGAGGAGGTGATCAGCAGACAGAAGGAGCTCCGGCACACCAGAAGGGTGTCTCGCTGGTCCCCAAGGGGCAGCTGGGAGTTGCTTTCTGAGCTCAGGCCTGGAGTGTCTCAATGGGCAACATGTCCCACTGGGCTGGGTGGGTGGCAGAGAGTGTGTGACGTAGGGCCTGCCAGAGCCCAGGACTTACCTTTAGGAGGTGGTGTGAACAACTGCACCCCCCACCCACTCTCTGAGCCTCCAATTCTAAATACAGCCTTGGATTCCTGACCAGAAAGCAGGAACTCCTGGTTGAGTCACAGGGGTATGTCACAGATGGTTTTCTTTTTCTTTCTTTTTTGAGTCAGAATCTCGCTCCGTCAGACTGGAGTGCAATGACACTATCACGGCTCACTGCTGCCTCAAAGTCCTGGCCTCAAGCAATCTTCCCACCTCAGCCTCCCTCCCGAGTAGCTGAGACCATAGGCTCGCGCCACCGTGCTCAGTTCATTTCTTATTTTGTTTTTGGTAGAGACGGGATCTCACTATGTTGCCCAGGCTGGTCTGGAACTCTGGCCTAAAACGATTCACCCGTCTCGGCCCCCCAAAGTGCTGGGATGACAGGCGTGAACCACTGCACCAAGCCACAGATGGTTTTCTCGCAGCACACTTTGTCACTGCTGAGGAAGAGTGTTCGCATGCTAGGCTTGCCAAATCTAGGAATAGGGATCGGATTTCCTTGAAGGAGGAAAAGGGGCCCAAAAAGGACAACCAGGAAGCCCGTGGTTTGCTATACATTTTAACTGGGGTGCCCATCTAAGCCCCTTGGGGTAGGAGTTAAAGCCCCCCGACCCTGCATCCAGTCTTTCCCCACCACATGAACCATTGGGCCTCTCTGTGCCTCTGTGCGTATGCACATGCTATTTGCTGAATGGAATGAGCTCCCCTTCTCCCCTCACCTACCTCCAGCCTTGTCTGCCTGGCAGGCTCCTATTCACCCTTCAAAACCCAGTTTCCCTTCTGTAAGGCCATCTCTGATTCCCTCCAGAGATTCTCACCTTCTCCTCTGTCTCCTTACAGTGTCTTACACACACACACAAACACACACACACACACAAATAAAGATAGTAATTGCCACACAGTAGCTTATGACAATTATCAGCTTTATTGGAAGAATTTGTTTTGGACTGTGTTGCTGGACTCTGAGCTCCTTACCATATGTTTTTGTATGCACTGAGACTTGCATGATTTGTATGTATTTTTGTCCTACCTACTTACAAAAAATATTGGACAGTGCATCAAACAATAATAGCCAGTATTTGTCAGCAGCCCAGCATGTGCACAGCACCCAACAGGCATTTCCCACAACACCCCTGCAGTGTGGGTACTATTACCCCATTTCACCATGAGGGAAACTAAGGCTCAGGAAGGTTAGGTATCCTGCTGAGGTCACACAACCAGTAAAGCTAAGCCAGGACATGATCATTGTTCTTTTAGATTCCAAAGCCCGGCATTTTTTGTTTTCTTGTCCTGCTGTAAGGCCTTCCTTATTTCTAGCCCCAGGGCCTGCCAACAGATGCACTATCCATGCTCAAGAAGTAGATGAACCAGGTGAGAGCCAGAAAACGTGACCACCAACAGTCTGATACTGACTGCCAGTGGGTGGCCCTTGCTTGAAGTGTGGTCCTCAGACCAGCAGTATAACCATCACTTGGGAGCTTTATGGAATCTCAGGTCCCACTGAGACCTACTGAATTAAAATCAGCATTTTTAACAAGATCCCCAAGGCATTCCCGTGCATGTTAACGTCTCTATTTACGCGCCTGTTTCCATGAGGACAAACAAGAAGAAGTTTCTGGTAGAAAGAGCTGGCAGAGTTGATGGAACAGGTCGCTTTTTAAAAAACACTTCCAAAGCTTTTCACCACACAGGTTGAAAGTGAACATTTCCTTTCTGGTTCCACTTTGATTTTGCTAATTTCTTAGAACATAAAAGGTATCAAAAGATACTCAACTACATATGTTTTCCTTTCTCCGATATGTTCAGCCTTAGGAATGAAAAGTTGATGTTATAGAAAACCATTTGGCTGTTCGACTAAAGCCGAACATACAAATACCCTTAGCTCCACTTCACAGAAAGGAGTTGCCAGGATCCACCAAAAGGCATGTACTAGAATGTCCATAGCAAAGCTAACCCTACCCAAAAGCCAATTGACAGCAATAATGGTGGAAATGTCACACATGGAATACTACACAGCAATGAGAAGGAAGAAACTACTGCTACACTCCACAAGTCAGGTAAATTTGACCATCATAATGTGAGCAAAAGAAGCCAGACCCAAAAGAAGACAAACTGTATGATTCCATTTACATAAGGTTCAAAGATAGACAAAACTACTCTCTATGTAAGGTGGGGACACCTCCCTTGGAGAAGCAGCAACTGGGAGAGGACATGAGGGGGACTTCCTTGGGGGTTGTTGATGTTCTGTGTCTCTCCCTGGGTGTTCTATACACGGGTACTTTCAGCTTGTAAGATGTATCAAGCTCTACGCTCAGGCTTCTCTGAATGTAGGTTATACTTCAATAAAAGGTTAAAAAAAAAAAAGCTAATGTTGCCTAATGGCCTAAATTCTATGAATATGCAATAAACTTGCAGCATAAGAATTTTGTCCTGCAATTTGCTGCTGACTCCAAGTTCTGGAGGTGTTAGGGTAACAAAGCACCCCAGGGTGAGCATTTGACAGGAAGCATTAGCTGCCCCAGGAGCCTCAACACCTGATGGTTTTTCTCCTGCTTAAAATTAAAAACCTGCCCGCAAAGATGCCGAGGAAGGGAGAATGCATCCACAACCCTCATTTTGCAATGTTATTAACTGTGGGAGTTGAGCACAGTGGGTAGTGGATTCATCTGCAACTGCTGGCTAGACACCAGGTTTCTGTTCCTAGGGGGTGAGGCCGGTGGCTTCTTTATCTCTACATGCCTGCCCCCCAACAAACACACATGGCCTTACCCATGAAGGCATGAAGATGTCTGTTGCTTAATAAATGGTTTCCTTTGGACCACAGCATTTTGGCACTAGAAAGAGTAATAATATCTCACTTTAAGTATGGAGGTGCCATGTGCCTGGCCATATGAAGCGCTTCATACACATTGCCTCATCGACGCCACACAACCACCCTGTGAGGGAAGAGCCATAGTTGTTCCCATTTTACAGGTAAGGCTTGAAGGAGGTAAGACAGTAGCTTGCTAGAGATCACACCATGACCCATGGCAGAGCTGGGATCCCACCCAGGCAGAGCGTTTGATCCAGAGCCTACTTTGCCTCTAGGCTTCACGGCCTTGGAAGCGATGCCGTCTAAGACTCCATCTTTGCAAATAGGGCCACTGGCCATGACTGCCGAATTTAGCAAATAAAAGTACAGGCTACCCAGTTCAAATTGAATTTCAGATAAGCAATAGATCTTTTTGGCATTAGTATGTCCCATGCAATATTTGGGACACACTTATACTAAAAAGTATTCATTTGTTGATCTGATATCCAACTTGAACTGGGTGGCCTGTATTTTATTTGGTGCCCCTACCACTGGGGCCCACAGAAGTCAAGTGACATACAAAGTGACACTGGCAGTTTGTCAGAGTTGGAGGTCTGAGCCCACGGCCCCAGGCCCCTACCTCTTCATGTGATGCTCTTTCAGCTAGCCAGCTGCAACTCCTCCCCAAACCACCTCCCACTCTGTGTGTTTACAACCAAACCCCTCACTTTCCCCAAACCAGCAGCCTTCCCAAGTCCTGGTGGCTGCCAATGTCACCACATCACGTGACCAACTGCCATCATTCTCTCTGAAGTCCTCTAGCCCTTTCTGTCCACCAGCAGGTGACCTACAACACATGGTGCCTTGGGGACCCTGGCTGACTTTAGAACTGGTAAGTCTTCTCACCCCAATAAGATTGCAAACTCCATAAGGGCAGGGACTGCATGTCATATGTTTTGTATGCTACTAAGCCAGGCTTGCCATACTAAGATCCCCCAACAATGTCCACAAGTTCAGCCCAGCTCTAGGCTTTGGGAGCATGAACCCTTCCTCAGGGGAAACCCAGGGGCTCCTGAATTCATGGCATGGTGACAGCTTTGCCACAGCTTCCTCTTCCACTGGGAACTCTTGTCTCAGCCACTAGGTGCTCCATTCATCTCTTGCCGCACAATAAGCCACCCCTAAATTTAGATGCTTACGCCAATGACAACCATTGATGTTGCTCATGACTCTGCATTTTGGGCAGGCGTGGATGGGGACTAGAGGATTCACCTCCCAGATGGCTCACAGACAGCTGGCAAGTTGGAGCTGATGGTTAACTGGGAGCTCAGTCAAAGCTGAAAACCAGGGGCCTTGGTTGCACTACATCTAACCAGGGCTTCCTCACAGCATGGCAGCAGGGTCTCAAGGGTGAGTACCCCAAAGGAGAGCCAGGTGGAAACTGAATCAACTTTTATGGTCCAGTCTCAAGAGTCACATAGTGTCACTTCTATCATACGCTTCTAGGTGAAGCAATCACAAAGACCCGCACAGTTTCAAGGGGAGGAGTAGAAACTTTATCTCTTGATAGTAGAGCGTGAACTTTCTGGAAGAGCACATGATACTGGAAATATTACTGTGGCTTTACAGGGCTTGTTATTTGGGACCACACCCCCACAGCTTCCAACCAAGGCCTAAGTAAGACCTTTGGAGACCCTTGTCATTGAAAAGCCATGGCATTACTTTCCCAGGTACTTACTTAAAGCTCAGGAAATTATTTGTTAAAAAACAAAATCCAAGGCAACTGCAAAACAATATATTGTATATGATGTCTTTCATGTTAAAGCACATCCATACAAATTATACATATCTGTATACATATATGTGTATGGGAAAGCTTTTTTTTTTGAGGCGCAGTCTCACTCCATCGCCCAAGCTGAAGTGCAATGGCACAATCTCAGCTCACAGCAACCTCTGCCTCCCGGGTTGAAGTGATTCTCCCTCCTCAGTCTCCCAAGTAACTGGGATTTACAGGCACCCGCCACCATGCCTGGCTAATTTTTGTATTTTTGTCGGGACGGGTTTTCACCATGTTAGCCAGGCTGGTCTTGAGCTCCTGACCTCAGGTGATCCGCCTGCTTCAGCCTCCCAAAGTGCTGGGATTACAGGTGTGAGCCACCACGCCTGGCCAGGAATGCAATTTTTAAAAAATCTTAGAGAAGAAGCATCCAAGACACTAACAGTGATTATGTCTGGGAAAGGGATTGGATTAGGGACCACCAGGAGAAACAAAGAAGACTATGGCTTTATTCACATAATTCAAGTACTTTACAGTGGAAATATACTCATGTTTAGGTGGATAATTAAAAATAGAAGGAAAAAATAAGAAAGGGAGGGAAGAAAGAAAGATACAATGGTTTCCAGTTGTTAGAGTAAAAAGAAAAATCATTAATATGGTCCATGCAGTAGATTGGATTACTATGCCCAACTTTCCCCTCTACGTAAGATGGAATCACTCGCACACCCTTTGCTATCTGACTGTATGCCTCCTAGCAGACAGGGTAGAAGCTATTTTCTTGTCCCACTGGCTTAGGATTTGGCCTTATGACTGGCTTTGACCAGTGGAATGTGGACAGAGATAACTGTGCTGGCTCCAAACCTTGGCCTTAACAGACATTGTTTCCAATTGCCCTCTTGCATTTACCTTAGCCATGAGAAGAGCTCACCCCAGGTAGCTGTTTTTCCTTCAGCCTGGGTCCCAGAATGACAGAAATGTGGTGCTATCCTTAGCCCATCCCAAAGCCAGAGGCCTAGCCTTGGCATATAGAGCCGTAGCTGAGCCCTGAACTATCAGCAATAGAAAGATCTATGAGGAAGAAATAAACGCTTGTTGCAAACGACTGAGATTGGAGCTGTTTGTTAAGGAACATTATCCCAGCAGAAACCTGACTACTGCAGCCTCTAAGACCCTGTGTGATCTGGCCTTGACCACAATTCCGGCCCCATCTCTCTTCACACTGCTCTTTTGTTCACCAAATTCTAGTCCCAGTGGCCAGTTTTAGTGTCTCAAAGGTTTATAGCTTTCCCATGAGCAATTCATTCTAAGTGGACTATTTCTTACCTTGATTTCAGCAAACTCCTACTCATAATTCATCTCAGGAAAACTTCATCTGAACATTCACAACCTCTCATCTAGGTTAGTTTCCTCCGTGTTTGACTTTCTGATAGCATCTTGTTCACCCTTCATACTGTTACTATTCCTTAACACAATAGATAATTTACATGTAATTTTTGGATTTCTGTCTCCTCCCTCCCTAAACTGTGACCTACATGAGGGCAGGGACCACCATGCTTATTTTGTTCATCAGTATGTTCTCAGCCAGGTGTGGTGGCTCACACCTGTAATCCCAGCACTTTGGGAGGCCAGGGCGCATGGATCACCTGAGGTAAGGAGTTTGAGACCAGCCTGGCCAATGTGGTGAAACCCCGTGTCTACTAAAAATGCAAAACTGGCCAGGAGCGGTGGCTCATGCCTGTAATCCCAGCACTTTGGGAGGCTGAGGCAGGCAGATCACCTGAGGTCAGGAGATTGAGACCAGCCTGACCAACATGGAGAAACCCCGTCTCTACTAAAAATACAAAAAATTAGCCAGGCGTGATGGCAAATGCCTATAATCCCAGCTACTTGGGAGGCTGAGGCAGGATAATCGCTTGAACCTGGGAAGCAGAGGTTGTGGTGAGCGGAGATCATGCCACTGCACTCCAGCCTGGGCAACAAGAGCGAAACTCCTTCGCAAAAAAAAAAGCAAAACTTAGCTGGGTGTGGTGGCATGCTACTCGGGAGGCTGAGGCGGGAGAATACTTGAACCCAGGAGACGGAGGTTGCAGTGAGCCAAGATGGTGCCACTGCACTCCAGCCTAAGCAACAGAGGCAAGAGTCTGTCCCAGCAACAACAAAAAAAGTGTTCTTAATGGTGGCAGTGCCTAGGACACAGTGATTTGACAAATAAATGAAGATGGCTGAGTATGGCTGAGTGTTTCCCATCCTGCTACAGGAATCAAAGGATAGCTCCTCCCCAGTAAGAGCAAGGCTGCAACAAAGGAAGTGGGATTTCATCTGAACCCTGCGGTATGGTAGAATCTAATACAACCAAAGCCATGGCCACAGGAAGCTCCATGACTCTAGGGAGTGGTTAGGGATGGAGCAGATGGGCTAGACCAGAGGGTCAATACCAAGATCAGGGACATACAGGGGCCTTCCCCGGCCAGGTGTGGAGCTCCAACTCTCTCCAGCAGCCAGTGGACAGCCATGGATGGGTTTTCGGCAAAGACAGGAAGTGATAATGGGTCAGAAGTCTCTTCTGGAAGACACTAGTGGCAAGGAGGCCAGTAGACTGGATGTGAAGTCAGGGGACATAGGGGATAAGAGAAAAAAAAAATACTAAGCAAAAACCAGTTATGGCTGAGAGCAACACGGAGTTGTGCTCCCACTAAAGGAGCTCTGTAAATATTTGCTGTGAATGAACTTGAATGACCTGGGGGGCAATGGTATGACTGCTAAGAGATACAGGAAGACAGGGGAATGAGCTAGTCTGATGGGGAAGAGAGTAAGTGTATTTTATACATGTCAAGTTTGATGTGAGCACATGTTGTCCAGGAGGCAGTTTGGAGATGGATATCGGAATTTGGGAGAACAGCTGGAGAAATTTGGGGAGACCCAAACTAGGGTGTCAGAAGCAGACTCTAAGACAAGGACTTGTGTGCTAGTGTTTTATGGGGAGGTGATCTCCTGAAACACTGATAGGAGAGTGGGGAGGTGAGACAGGGAGAGAAGGAAGTCAATAAAGGGGGACTTTGCAAGCAAATTAACACTACGGGCAACTGGAGCTTAAGCCAGCTGGGGAGCTCTAGGAGACAGCACAGAACGCACACGTCAGCATTAGCCCACCTGAGGGGCAGGGTGCTGGGATGCTTACCAGCTCACTCCTATCAGTCCTTGTTTGAAAACTCTTCCTAGAAACCACTTATTCCTTGGCACTTGTAGGTTGCCATGCACACAAAAAGAAAGGGCTCTGGTGGCCAAAGAAAGCCTTCAAGCAAGGAAAAGCAGGTTGCAGCAGCTCGAAATGGGTAGCCATGCATGGAAATCAAATGGAAATGGTTATATTGTCATCCCAGTTATGTGTTGGGCACACCCCTATATACTTACAAGTATTATCATGTTCCAGCAGGGTATGATGACTCATGCCTGCCATCCCAGCTACTAGGAAGGCCAAGGCAGGAGGATCACTTGAGCCCAGGAGTTTGAGGCCAACCCGGGAAACAGAGCGAGATCTTGTCTCAAAAAAACAGAAAAGAAAAAGAAGTATTATCATGTTCCAACCTCAGAAGAGCCTTTTTAAAGACAGAGTTTCGCTCTTGTTTCCTAGGCTGGAGTGCAATGGCACAATTTTGGCTCACCACAACCTCCGCCTCCCAGGTTCAAGCGATTCTCCTGCCTCAGCCTCCTGAGTAGCTGGGATTACAGGCATGCGCCACCAGGCCCGGCTAATTTTGTATTTTTAGTAGAGACGGGATTTCTCCATATTGGTCAGGCTGGTCTGGAACTCCCGACCTCAGGCTTCCCAAAGTTCTGGGATTATAGACTTGAGTCACCACACCCGGGCAAAGAGCCATTTTAAAGATGAGGAAACAGCCTCAGTGCCAAAAGTGACAGGTCACTGAGACTCACTTTGCCAGAGGTACCAGCCCAGAAGAGATGGGATTATGGTGTCTGCAGGGCATTGTAGCACTCAGAAACTTCCAACCCCAAGAGCCCACTGTAGCAAAGGGAAATGAAGAGAGAGAGAATTCTTGGAAGAGCCATACTGATGATGACCACAGAAATAACTTGTCACAAAAGACAAAGTGAGAAAAAGACATGGAAAACCACATGATTGTAAGTCAGCAGGACTGAGTGATAGTAATTCTAAGATTCTGAGGGAAATGAAACATTTACATGGCACTGACATGGACAGATGGGAAATCTACTCAATACTGTCTGATCGTGAGGATGAGAACATCCCCCTGAGGGGGGGATGTTCCCCACTTTGGGGGTTCACCTAGGGATTGCTCCACTGAACACCAACATGCACAGTTTATCTCACTCCTGGGAAGACCAGATAAATACTGAAGGGCCAGGCATTGCAAACGCAACACCAGGCTTTCTCAGTCACATCAAGGTCAAAATATAAAGGAAATTAATTTATTGATGCTGTGTGAAGGCAAAGAGTTGGTTTTGAAGAATTGTAACAAATGGCTGGGAAAATGTAAACCAAAAAAAAAAAATGGAAAGCTCAGTTAATGCTAAACAAATTATTAATCATTAACAATAGTTGGGAAACAGGCCTGTGCAGGCAGATGAAAGGAAATAGGGGCACAAAGGCTATAGAACAGGTAGATGATCAACTATCTTCAAGCATGTGAGAGGTTATTAGTTATTTTCTTGTAACTTGATGATTATTACCAAGACAGTGTGGGCAGAGGGAAGTGAAGAGGGAAGGGCCAGTATATCAGAATTACCTGGGAACTTTCTCAAAAGGCAAGTGGCCATGCTACCTTGAACTTTACCAAATCTTTCAGAATGTCTACCTCATACTCACTTTGGTATCTGAAGTCTGTTGTCCCATAGTCTTGCCAAAGCTGCCATTTTCATGTCCTGAGAGTGGGCCTCACCACGCCTCCCCCTTCTGCTGGCTTCCCTAGGAAGCAAAGAGCTCATGGAGAGTTCTTCCTCCCGGTGGTACTTCTGAACAGCACCCGAGACAGTTGAGCCCCTGAGAATGCGAACCTGGACAGCCTCATCTGTCCTTGTCCCTCCTGTCGAGGCACAGTGCCCAGCACATAGTCAGACTCCTGGCTGTGGAATGCATGATGCAGGCACAGCCCCACCTCCAAATGGAATAGCCATTCCCAGGCATTTCCTCAACACCAGGTAGGTTACTGAAGGGCCCATGGCCTCTCTGTAGGTGGAAATGGTGAAAGGAAAAATACCTACTCAGGGGCTTCAGGAGATTGGGCCAATGACCTCTGAGAAAAATGTTAATTCTCTCAGCCACAAAAAGCAGCAGCAGTGAGCTAGAATCAGTCTACACTGTCACGGAGCTGCCTGGGCTGCTGAGTGTCCCATGAGGATCATGGCTGTCATAGCTATATGGCTTTCATGGCTATCATGGCTGCTGTGGCAAGCCCAGGCTCCCTCAGGAAGGGCTGCCTAGGAAGATCCCAACCAGACAGCCCTTGTCCTGGACCCTGGGTGATTTATGGCCATGTCCATACACACACACTCGCTCATCCTGTCCACAGACTGAATCTAGGCTAAGGCCCATAAAATAGGCAACAGCTATTGGCAAATTCATTAATTAGGATTCTGTTTGTACTTTTATTGTGAAGGAAAATCATTTGTCAGCTTAAAGTCAGACCCAGTGCTGATGAGAAGTGTTATTCTAAGAAGGTATTGACTGATGGCTGTTCATGGCACTCCCTCTCTCCCATCTCTGCTGTCCCACCCCACCCCCACCAGGGTCAGAGAAAGCCCCCTGTTCCTCCACTTTAATCAAGATCTGTGTGGTGGATTTTGTGAGTTGCCTTCCCAGTAAGCCTGCCTCCACCCCTTCTTCCCTGACCACCTCATCCTGATTTTGTTCAGGGAAAGGGCAGTTGTATGCGTCAAGGGCGACTGGCCCCTCCAGACTCGGAGAGTAGAGTCTGATGAGTCAAAGCCAGTCCCAGCAACTCCATTTCCTGTCCCAATGACACAATTCTGCCCAAAGAGGTATGAGAAGAAGTCGGCTAGGGCTCTTTGAAAAGAACTTGAGGAAGACGTTTCTTTCCTCAAGCCTTTGGACTTGTGCTGGAATGTGACACCTGGAGCCAATGAAGCCATCTTGTAGATAAGAGGCAAGGCAGAGGACCAATGTTAACATGCTGAGGATGGTAGAGCAAAAGGTGGAACAAACCTGGGGCTCCGATGACATCAATGAGCACTGAATTCACCAACCAGGAATCATCCTCCTCTGGGCTTCTTGATGGGAGAGGATAATAATCTCCCCATTGCCTGCACCATTTGGAGTGGGCTTTTTGTTATTAGAACTGAAGTCACTGGCTATATCTGCGAGCATCCTGCTATATTACAACCAACTAAAACTAAAATTGCCTCCAAATGCCCATTCTGATGGGTGGCAATGCCCCTACTCTAGATATTGCATGTGGTTGGCCGATTTCAGACCCCACCTCAGCTCCAGTTGCCCTGTCTTTACTGGGAAAGAATCAAAGACCTTCACTTGAACTTCTTTTCCATCAGCATCTTTTTTTTTTTTTTTTTTTTTTAGACAGAGTTTCGCTCTTGTTGCCTAGGCTGGAGTGCAATGGCACAATCTCGGCTTACCACAACCTCCGCCTCCCAAGTTCAAGTGATTCCCCTGTCTCAGCCTCTCGAGTAGCTGGGATTACAGGCATGTGCCACCACACCTGGCTAATTTTGTATTTTTAGTAGAGACAGGGTTTCTCCATGTTGGTCAGGCTGGTCTCAAATGCCCAACCTCAGGTGATCCACCTGCCTCGGCCTCCCAAAGTGTTGGGATTACAGGCGTGAGCCACCGCACCCGGCCTCCATCAGCATCTTGCTATCACTGGTGGAAACCACCTCTCCCCAATCAGGAAGCTTCAGGCCAAAGCATACAAAAGACAATACACACACATACTCCAACACACACAACATCTCCATATATGTGGATGTTTCTAATATGGGTTGAATTGTGTTTCCCCCAAATTGTGTTTTCCCCAAACTGTTAAACTCTTAATCTGCAGTATCTCAGTATGTGACCTTATTTGGAAATAAGGTCATTGCAGATGTAATTAATTAAGATGAGGTCATTCCATAGGGTGGATCCCTAATCTGATATGATTGTTGTCCTTATTAAAAAAAAAGGGGGGGGAAACTTGGACACAGACAGACACACACAGGGAGCACACCATGTGGATATTAGAGTCACGTGGCCACAAGCCACGGAACTACCAGCAGATAAGAGAGAGGCCTGGAACAGATCCTCCTGAGGGAGCGTGGCCTGGTGACCCCTTGACCTTAGGCCTCCTTAGACTTTTGGCTTCCAGAAGTATAAGATGATACATTTCTGTTGTTCAAGGCATCCAGTCTGTGGTACTTTGGTACAGTACCCCTGGAAAACTAATCCAGTCTCTTATACAAATATCCAGGTCATTATAGTACACGGAGGCACAGTTCATCTATTGAGGACCATAAAGCCAAAGTCATACCGTTTGGGTAGAGATTAGGTCTTCTCTAAATTGTAAAGTCCCAGCCAGGCATGGTGGTTCATGCCTTTAATCCTGGCACCTTGGAAGTCTGAGGTGGAAGGATCGTCTGGAGGCCAGGAGTTCAAGACCATCCTGGGCAACATAGCAAGATCCCTGTCTCTACAAAAAAAAAAAAAATTATTTAAAATTAGCCAAACATGGTAGTGCATGCCTGTGGTCTTAACTACTGGAGAAGTGAGGCAAGAGGATCACTGGAGCCTAGGAACTTAAGGCTATAGTGAGCCGTGATCATGCCACTGCACTCCAGCCTGTGTGTGACAGAGTGAAACCCTGTCTCATATACACATGTATAATAAAGTCCTACTGAGTGTCCTCAGACACAGAGCTAGCTGAGCAGACCAGCTGGGCAGCTGCCCAAGGCACCAG
The DNA here is from genome assembly GCF_009764315.1 of Trachypithecus francoisi. NCBI lineage: Eukaryota > Metazoa > Chordata > Mammalia > Primates > Cercopithecidae > Trachypithecus > Trachypithecus francoisi. Next base: position 98,144,934 of record NW_022681471.1, read on the forward strand.
CCTGTTAAAGGGTCCAAAATACCACTGGAATAAATAGAAATACCCGTGCTGGTTGACGCAAGTTTCCACAAGCTCCTACCAAAGTAAACAGCAGCCTTATATGGAAATTTTAAAAACACCCCTGGCTGGCACTGACCCCTCTCTTTGGGTAGTTTTGTAATACACATGTATAGCTGCCATCAGCTAAAATTCTGAAATAAGTAAAGCGTGGTGTAGCTTTCTTATTTACTACAAACAAGGATTCATTGTATTAAATAATTTGTAAACTCTTCGACATACCCCCGCCCAGTTGTCTGACTTGAGAAATTGCCAAAGAAAACTGATGTGAGGGAAAGAACTACAAAAGGGTAAGATGTTTTGCTATTGTTTTATACCATTAATTTTTCTCTAGCCAGGGGAAGCAAATTAGTAACTAAATCTGTCCTCACATAAAATTTTTTAATTAATAAGTTTGGCATAGTCTGCTTCTTAACCCACAGCATCTTTTCTCTCTTTTTCCCATGCTGAGAGAATCAGCAATTTAGCTGGACACATAGTCATCCAGAATAAAGACTACATTTCCCAGCTTCTCACTGCTAGGAGTGACCATATGGAAAAGTTGTGGCCAATGGAATACAATCAGAAGTATCGCGTGATAGGCCTGGGAACTTCCCTTACAAAATAGCTGTGGGCACGCTCTGCTTCTACTTCTTGATCTTTTCCTCCCTTCTGCTGGCCACAGCATGGGTGTACTGACCGTAGCTACAGTAGTTGTCTTTGACCGTAAGGTGACCTGGAGACGAGGCCATGCATGGCAGAGCAGCACAATAAAGGGAGCCTGGATCCCCATGGACTTCATAAGCAGAACAGCCATGTCAGCCATAGACTGCCACCTCCAGACTGCTATGCAAGAGAAGAATACACTGCAGCCTTCTTTTAGATCTCTTTGTCACTTGCAGCCAAATGCTGTTCTGACAGGAAATCTGGTTTTGCCTGTATGAAGGGGCACCAAATCATTCCTCTGCACAGAGGAGTGCCGAGTCTTGTTCTGGCCTTGATCCAGGAAAGGATGGCTCTTTCTCCTGCTCTGGCTTCCATGAAGGCGCCACTGGGTGGTAGGTGACACAATGGTGACATTGTAAAGACAGAGTCAGGGCTTTGGAAACGGAAGAGTCCCAAGTCCAAGTCTTGCATGAATGGGAAGGAAGCAGTGAGCCACTGTGGTAGATTTTGAAACATGGTTGCAAATTCTTTGACATTTTTCTTTCCCACTAAGAGCTGGAGTCTAACTCCCTTCTCCTGGAACACAGGCCGGCCTTAGTGACTGGCTTCTAATGAATAAAATATGGTGGAAGTGATCCTGGGTGACTTCCAAGGCTGGGTCAGAAAAGATGCAATGGCTTCCACCTGGCTCTCTCTTGGGACACTTACTCTTGGAACCCAGCTGCCATGGTATGAGGAAACCAAGCAGCCATTTGGAGAGGCCACATATAGGTGTTCTGATCCAAAAGTCCAGCTAACATGCCAGCTGACAGCTAGCATCAACTACCAGACATGGTAGTGAGCAGGCCTTCAGATAATCCAGGCCCCAGCTTCCAACCACCCCAGCTGCCACCAAGTGGAGCAGAGAAGACCCATCCCTGCTGAGTCCTGCCCAAAGTGTATGTATACTCGTGAGCAAAATTAATGTTGTCACTATTTTAAGTCACTAAATTTTGCAATGGTTTGTTATATAGCAAAAGATCATTGCAACAGCCACCTGCTCTGCCCACATCCTTTATGCTAGCATATGTAGGTCCCCCAGCTACCACAAAGCCCTCTAGAAAGTTCCTACCTCATTTCTGTGGGTTCCTGAGAAAAAGGCAGGGGACTTGGGCCACACCTGGGCTGGGAGGGCTAAAGGGGGCACAGGTTGGCGGAATCAAGTGTCCAAAGTGGGAGAGGTCAAGGCAGAAGGAAACAACTGCCCCTCTCTGCCTAGCAATTCTAACCAGAGAGTATGTGCATGTTGGTGTACACACACATGCACAAACACACACGCGCACACATACACACACACACAAACACACACGAAGATGAACCTCAGAACAGAATCCCAGCGCCCCAAGGTCCTTGTGCAGCACTACTCACTCGCTATCTTGCCACCTAAAGATTCTCTCGGTAGGGCCCACCTGAGAGGAGCTGATTTCATTCCATGAAGATGGATATTATATAGGTGGATCTTGACATGTCCAGGAGGATTTCTCTGTCTTTTTTGTTGCTGTTGTTGAGACAAGGTCTCACTCTGTCACCCAGGCTGGAGTGCAGTGGCATGATCTCAGCTCACTGCAACCTCTGCCTCCCGGGTTCAAACGATTCTCCCGCTTCAACTTCCTGAGTAGCTGGGAGTACAGGCATGTGCCCACCAAGCCCAGCTAATTTTCGTATTTTTAGTAGAGACAGGGTTTCACCATGTTGTCCAGGCTGGTCCCGAACTCCTCGCCTCAAGTGATCCACCTGCCTCAGCATCCCAAAGTGCTGGTATTACAGGCATGAGCCGCCAAGCCCGGACAGGAGGATTTCTGAAAATAAAGCCTGAGGTTCAGTAGCATTAAGAGAGGGAGAAGACACCTCCTGGGAGACCTAACTGCTAGGAGAATCTCTGTGATTTTCTGCCAAGAATCAAAGCTCTCTCCCTGTTGTGAGCTGAAGTGTGTTCCCAAAAAATTTATACATTGAAAACTGAGCTCCCAGTGCATTTGGAGAAAGGGCCTTTAAGGAGGTAATTAAGGTGAAATGAGGTCATGAGAGTAAGGCCCTAATCCAAAAGGATTCGTGTCCTTATGAAGAGAAAGCGACACCAGAGAGCTTACCCTACCCTTTCTCTGTACTTGCACATAGGAAAGGCCATGTGAGGACACAGAGAGAAGGCGGCCACCTGCAAGCCAAGGAGCGAGGCCTCACCAGAAACCAACCCTGCTGGCACCTTGGTATTGGACTTCCAGCCTCCAGAACTGTGAGACAATAAATTACTGTTGTTTAAGTCACCCAGTCTGCCATTTTTTGTTATAGCAACCAGAGCTGACTAACACATTCCCTGAAAGAAACAAAGACAGAGGGAGTGGAGGAGAAAGAAGACCCCAGGCCATCTTCACTTCACTGTCAGTGACACAGGGCAGAGCTTTATCCTGGTGCATCTTTGCCAGCACACAGCACAGTCCCATGCAGGGTTGCTCTGCAGGCATCATTAAGCGGGGAAGGGGACATTTTCCAGAAAAGCCTCATCCTGCATCTCTACCCTGAAATACACCCCACCACCCCACTGCCCCAACCCCACCAGTATTAAGCGCTGCACTCTCTTTGCAGCCCTGTGGTCTGACACGCAGTCTCCCAGAGGGGCCTATGTGTGTGTTTACCTGCCAGGCAGCAGAAATAAGGGGTGCCCGGGAGAACCCTCTGGCCAAGGCACAGAGAATATGACATCTGAAGACAATGACCTGACTTCTCCCACACCTGTTTACCTGAACAGTAACTTGGCAGCCTGTCCTCAGCTCCGAATGAGCCCACCTGCCTCCATTCTAGCAGCCAGACAGGACTGATAGTTCCTGCTGCTCTGCAGCTGCCAACATCTGCAGACCTTCTCTCTGCACTACATTTGTGCTTTAAGCCTAAAGATATTTATGTCCAATGCCCCACCCCACTCCCTGCCTCCAACTCTATCAGGGAAAAGACGGAAAGAAGTAAGGAAAGGAGAGAGGCAGTGGGGAAGAAAGGAGGAAAAGAGTGGGAAGGAAGAAGGAAAGAAAGAAGGAAGGAGGAAGCTGGGCATAGTGGCCTGCACCTATAGCCCCAGCTATACAAGAGACTGAGATGGGAGGATTGCTTCAGCCCAGGAGTTCAAATCCAGCCTGGGCAATATAGTGAGACCCCATCTGTAAAAGAAGAAGAAGAGGAGGAAGAAGAAGAAGGAGAAGGAGGAAGAAGAAGAAGGAGAAGGAGAAGGAAGGGGAAGAAGAAGAATAAGAGGAAGGAGGAGGAGGAGGAGGAGGAGGAGGAGGAGGAGAGGAGGAAGTGGAAGGGGGAAGGGGAAGGAGAAGGAGGAAGAGGAAGAAGAAGAAAGGAGGAGGAGGAAAGAAGAAAGGAGGAGGAGAATGGAAGAGGGATGGGAGATGAAAGGAGGGAGGGAGGAAGAAAGGAAAGAAAGAAAGGAGGAAGATACAGTGGGAAGGATCTGTACTTTAGGGCTCAAAGACACCTCCACTTTCCTACCCCATCTCATCATTCCTTCTTCTTGTTTCCCCATCTCCCCTTAATAGCGTCATGCAGGAAGCCCTTAGCTACTCTGCTGCCATCTGCCCTGTTGAGTACGAGCCCAGCAGAGCTGCACTGCAGCCAACATAGACAATCTGGCAAGACTCCAAGACTTCCGGGTTAGGACCCCGGCTTGCAACGCGTTACTGAGCAATCCTTCATCTTTGCCATCTTCATCGGCAAAATTTTGATCAATATTCATTCCACAACTGTGGACACAGTCGCAGCACTGAGCAACATACATGGGGTCCCTGCTTTCTTCTGTGGGAGATGAACAAAGAACAAATAATTGAACAAATGGTAATTGGTAGAAAGTCCTATGCTAAGAACCAAAACAGGGTGCTGTGGTGGAGTGCCTGGGAGATCCCTCAGGTGAAATGTAAGCCGAGATTGGGAGGACACAAAGAAGCCAGCATGTGATTATTGGAGGAAGAGCATTCAAGGCCAAGAGAAGAGCTAGTACAAAGGCCCTGAGGCTGGAATGAGAGAGGTATGTTCTAGAAAGACCAGGAAGGCTGTTGTGCCTGGAGTTCCCCAACCGGCTGGGAGGAGGGGGGGTGAAGAATGTGATAGAAGATGACATCACAGAGCTCAGCAGGTGCCAGATCACATAGGGCTGGGCACACCAAGATAAGGAGTTAGGATTTCAGCTGGGGTTAGGAAAGGAGGTGACCTCATCAGATTGCCATTAAAAGAAAAAAATGCTCTGGCCATAAGATACTATTAGTTTTAAAGGGAAAAATAGTAACATAGTGAAGACAGCAGGCCAACACCACCTTAGCCAAGTGATCAATGTTAACATTGCCAGTAATGGAACAAATGGGCATCATGTGCCTCCTGATACGATTTATGGAGGACACCCATCACTTGAGTGGCATTCCTGCAAAACATGCAGTATCTGAATCTGATCACGAGAGACATCAGACAAAGCTCAACTAAGGGTCAGTCTATGAAATCGCCAGCCCTTATTCTTCAGAAGTGTTCATGTCATGAAAGACAAGGAAAGACTAAGGAACTATGCCAGATTATAGGACACACAACAACAGATTACACAACAGGCACACAACAACAGATTAGTGTGCAATTTTGGATTGGATCCTGAACCAGAGAAAAATTTCTTTTCTTTTGTTTTGAAGGACGTTAGTGGAGCAACTGACAAGATTTGAATAAGATCTGGAGATCAGGTAACATCAGTGTAAATATCTGTGTATATTTCCCAATTTGATAAACCGTACTATGGTTATTAAGAGAACATCTTTGTTGTTATTGTTTTTAGGAAATGCACTCCGAAATATTCAGGGGTTCAAGGAGCGTCATGTCTACAATTTAATCTCAAAAGCTTCAGGGAAAACATAAATGTGTGTGTGTGTGGAGAAAGTGCACACAAATTGGTAAAAATGTTAACATTGGGGGAATCTGACGAAAGTAGATTCAGGAAGTCTTGGCACTTCTTTTGCAAGTTTTCAAGTCTGTAATTATTTCAAAATCAAAAATTTACAAAATATAGGCCGGGCGCGGTGGCTCAAGCCTGTAATCCCAGCACTTTGGGAGGCCGAGAGGGGCAGATCACGAGGTCAGGAGATCGAGACCATCCTGGCTAACACGGTGAAACCCCGTCTCTACTAAAAAATACAAAAAAACTAGCCGGGGGAGGTGGTGGGCGCCTGTAGTCCCAGCTACTCCGGAGGCTGAGGCAGGAGAATAGCGTGAACCCGGGAGGCGGAGCTTGCAGTGAGCTGAGATCGGGCCACCGCACTCCAGCCTTGGCGACAGAGCAAGACTCCGTCTCAAAAAAAAAGTTTACAAAATAAAAATTAAGGCTGGGCACAGTGGTTCACACCTGTAATCCCAGCACTTTGGGAGGCCAAGGAGGGTGGATCACCTGAGATCAGGAGTTCGAGACCAGCCTGGCCAACATGGTGAAACCCTGTCTCTATTAAAAATATAAAAAATTAGCCAGATGTGATGGTGGATGTCTGTAATCCCAGCTACTCGGGAGGCTGAGGCAGGAGAATCTCTTGAACCCGGAAGGCAGAGGTTGCAGCGACCCGAGATCATGCCACTACACTCCAGCCTGCACTACCAAGCCAGACACCTTCTCAAAAAAAAAAAAAAAAATTTAAAATCCACTCTGTCTGCGGGGTGGAGTATAAATGTTGGGGGAGGGGCAGCATCAGAAGAGGTAGGACCAAGGATGGCCTAGGGTGCCATGCTAAGAGGAGACAGGGCCAAGACCTTAGAGCATACAAAATTCAGAACTAACAGGCTTTCCATCTTAGGAAAGCCACTCTGTCCCCCACCATGCTGCTAACAACAGACCCAGCCAGTGCCCACCAAATGGCTCCTGCAACCTTCCTTTGCAGCCATGCTGAAAAGCGATCAAATGTGAAATCCCAGAGAGGCCAGAGCAATGTGGCCAGCACTCAGCTCCGGGAGGCTGGTCAGGGAAGGGAGAGATTGACTGCGGCTCCTGCTGCTCTGTCACCTGCATCTTCGAGTGTCCCCCACTGTCTGTTGCCCCCTTGGCCAGCCTCATCCCCTCAGGAAATAAGACTCTCCAGGCCCCAGCAGGCTTTTTGACCTGAGCTGGGACAGCCGGGGCTCAGTTCTGAAAGAATAAAGGAACAGGCTTTCTCAGGGGGCTGCCCCTCCTCGGCCAGGTGCAGGGGACACGTGGCGCAGCCAACAAGGCTGTCTAAACAAGCAGGGGTTGAGCTGCACACCAGGCGCCACGCTCATTAAACCGGGGACCAATCGCACAGCTAATCGGCCAAGCACCTCCAGACACCCTAGTCTTGTAGATGGATGGTACCCCTCTGGCCTGCACACATCTCGGTGGAAGCCAGGTGGTCTCAGGATCCTGGACAAACATGCCAGAAAAGCCTCCTTCTCTCACCCTACTCCATCATGCGCAGAAACCAACAGTACTGTGAGGAAGGACAGAGGGAGGTTTACACTCCCCAAAAGATCACCTTTGGGAAGGGAACTCTGATGGACTCCCTTCCCTGCTAGGCAGTTCACCATCAGACATCCACAGCCTGCTTTGCTGGATTAGAGGCAGCAGAAAAAGGAGGCCAAAATGCAGTCGTGCTGATAGATTGCTATCAGCAGGCCCGTAGGAGAGCCTGCTCCTTTATTCTTCTGAACTCTTTCATGGAGACACCGCCAGCTCAGGCATGGTGACTCAGACACTCCAGAATTCGGAGCAGCCAGGACCATGGGTCTGGGTGGGGAAGTCAGCCTGTGTATCAGGCCCAGCCCTGGCACTCAGCCAGCTGGGAGGCTGGGAGGCTGGAGGTTTGCAGGCTCATAAAAAGAAATCGCTTGTTCCTCTGCCAGACAAGAATGAGCCAGGTCCGGCGGGGAGAGAAGAAAGGCACTGCTGCTGTGGAGATGTTCACGCCCAAGATAGTGTCCTTCTGCAGCTCTGGAGGCTGGCGAAGATCTGCTTCTTCCGGGCAGGCGGCAGCCACATCAGGGAAGAACTGCGCCTCTGACCCACTTGTCGGTGACCCAGTTGCAGGCGAGGAAACTGGGGCGCCAGGAGATGGGATGACTTAGCCCCAGGTCCCCACGAATGCCTGCCTCTGACTTCCCTATGGCAGGATGGACTCTGGGAAACCTGAAGACCCAAAGAAATGATAACCCATGCCTTCCAAGTTAGTCCGGCCGCTCAGGCGTGAGTGCTCATGCGTTTTGCCCAGGCGGGGGCAAGCCTTAGATGTTTTCATATTTTTCAGAATCTCTCTTCTTGACTTGAAATGGCACGGCCAAAAGCACTGTTTCTCAAAGAAGCTACGGATGTAGGACCAATCTTGTTTGTGTTTGTTTGTTAATTAATTCCAATCCGTCACGGACAGATACTTCTGTAAAGTATAATAAAAATGATTTGCTGGAAAAATGAAGCAGAAAAAAACACAACATAAAACACAAGCCCAAACCTCCACGGTTAGATTTAACAAACACACACATACTCTGTTGACTTGCCACAAAAGTTTCTAAACACTTGCTCCCAGTTTCTGTACTTAACTCACTGAGGACAGGTGCCAGACAGCTGTGGACTGGCACTCACCCACCGAGCACACTTCAAGTAGCGGCAGCAAAAAGTCAAGGTCAAAGCACATGGGTTCTCGCCGGGCACGATGGCTCACGCCTGTAATCCTAGCACTCTAGGAGGCCGAGGGGGGGTGGATTACCTGAGGTCAGGAGTTCGAGACCAGCCTGATCAACATAGTGAAACCCTGTCTCTACTAAAACTACAGAAATTGTTCAGGCGTGGTGGCGGATGCCTGTAGTCTCAGCTACTCAGGAGGCTGAGGCAGGAGAATCACTTGAACCTGGGAGGAAGAGGTTATAGTGAATCAAGGCCGTGCCATTGCACTCCAGCCTGGGCAACAAGAGTGAAACTCTGTCTCAAAAAAAAAAAAAAAGCATATGAGTTCTAATGCCACCTCTATCACTAACTGGCTGCATGCCTTTGCCCTTAGCCGCACTCTCTTCGCTTGCACATAGCCGACTCACAAATCTACTCACACTACAGTCATGAGCAAAAGAAGATGCCATTTCTTTCCTTTGTCTATGGCGGATCCATTCTTGGTCGAGCATAGCAAGGCAGGGTGGGGAGATGACATTTTAGTTGTATAGAGTAGACTAAGTGCAGTACAATTGTTTAAATGGTCCCTTTAGGCAAATGCCCAGGCTCTCCCAGATTCCCACCCCACCACTCCTCTCTTCTACAAGGAGCTTAGGTGTATGGAGGAAGGGAATAGAACTTATGTCAGTGCTTCTCAAACTTTAATGTGCAAGCAAGTCCCCCGGGGAGCTTGTGAAAAGTGCAGATGCTAATTTAGCAGGTCTGGGGGCAGGCCTGAGATTCTTTACTCCTACCAAGCTCTTGGGTGATGCCAAGGCTCCTGGGCCTCAGAGCACACTTTGAACAACGAGAGGGCATGAGACCTTATACAGGCAGAGAAATCAGGTCCTTGGACACCCTCACCATCCCCGCCCCCGACCCAAGCACAAGGAGGCCCCTGGAAGTTTCTCACTGCAGTGGAGTGGCTGGTCTAGGCTGCCCCTGAATGGTAACTGTTGAGGTGCAGACGACTCTCCCTGACTAAAGTCTGAGGCTAGACAACTCCTGGCCCAACTCTCTGGGTGCATGTACTCTCAGCCCCATCACCCAGACAGGCCAGCTGTGCTTCCCCTTGAAGACTCTGATGTCCGCCATCTGGACGGTGACCCAGGCTCCCTGGGCCTCGACACACCTATTTTCCACCATCCCCACACAGGGGCACCGTCACCAAACCCAAGGAACTAAGGGCGGCTCTGCTTACCACGCCATGCCACTCACTGAGTTTTTCTTAAGCAAAGTCCACCGGATGAATGTGGGGTGCTGCCTTCATACTGTGTCCTCTCCGAACCCTCCCTAAAACCAGGAGCAAACATACCGCTGCCTGAAGCATGCCCCCTCTCCTCTCCAAAATACTTCCCTCCCTCTGGGCAGATCCCAGAGTAGATCACATTGCCTCCCCCAGCTCCAGCTCCATCTTTCCACAGCCCTCCCAGACTAGAGGAACAGCCTCTCCTGATCTCTCTTCCCAGCCCTCATGATACACTGAGTAGGAATTAAAGGAATGTAGGAAACCCCTTTCTCTCCACGCAATGCCTGGTTTGCAACCCTGTTTCCTCTTTGTGGATTCAAACACAATCTAATTTGAGCAAAGCTGAGCAATGTCTTCATTCGTGAGCACTGGCTGCTGTTTATTGAAGCTCTGACATCCATTGGAAATACTGAAGTCCAATAAAAATACTGCCAAGAGCCAGGCGTGGTGGCTCACGCTTGTAATCCCAAGATTTGGGGAGGCTGAGGTTGGAGGATCACTTGAGGCCAGGAATCTAAGACTAGCCTGGGCAACATAGCAAGTCCATTAATTTTTTTAAAAACTACTGCCAAAAATGACTCCTGCTCCCTGTGAAATTCTCAAGCCTCTCTCTCTAGCCCTGAGAATCTATGAAAGAGCCATCCTCTTGCCAACTTAGAAGCAGAGCACATTTCCTAAGGAGGCCTGGGGCTGAGGGCTTGAATGACCCTATCTTCCCACAGACAATCTGTAAGCACCTAGTGGGTGTCAGGCACCAGTAGGGGACCAGGGAGACAGGTGAGCCACACAGTCATAGTCCTACTTTCAAAGTACTCACAAGCTTAGAGTAATGACATCATCCCCATTACCTGTGGTGATGCTGTGATCTGCCACCCAGCCTCTCAGCTCTCAACCCCATCAGGGTCTGTCTCAGCTGCTGAGAGCCACCTGGCTGAAGCCATGGCCTCCAGGGGCAGCCCAGCCCCAAGGACTGATGACTGCAAGGGGATCACTTTGGGACAACTCAGCATCCCTGGCTGGCTGTGCTCAGGTTCAGGGCAGGTCATCCCTGGCTGGGCTCCTGCTCATCACGTGGCTGGGTGCTGGAAGAGCTGCACCCAGACGGAAGACGTGTGCCAGTTGCAGAGCTGCAAGCTGTTGGCTGGGGCCTTGGTGCCCTGGCTGACAATCCCACACTGTGTAACCCTGGGCTGGGTGTGCTACACCAAGAAGGGGAGAAGAGAGAATATTCTAACAGGCTGTGGGCCACCACCGCCATCTGGATCTCGGTTTCCTCACCTCTGAGGGGTCTTTCCCAGTTCCAATATGCAAACGGTTCGTCACTCACTGTAGAATAAAATCAGAGCTATGATACATTGTCCACGTGGTCCACAGACTCAGGGAGGGTCCAAAACTCTGCCACGGCCTGCTGTGCTCCTTTCAGAGGAGCCCCAGCCCACCCAAGGCACCCCAGGGTGTCTCAGGAGGGAGACCCAGAACCACTCCCAATGCCCTGAAAGCTGACTGTGTTCAGTAGGGGAGAGGGGCCCCTTCTCTAAATATTTTCTCTCCAGGTTTGGCTGGAGACAGTCACAGCCGGTCAGGGGGCTCGAAGAGGCTCCAGGCCTGCCAAGAACCACCTGAGGACGGCGTTTGTGAGGCAAACCCAGGGAGCGGGGCTGGCCCACTCCCAGGCAGCAAAAGAACGGGGCCACCCTCCCCTTCCTGGGTTGGAGCCAGGGCACCCACTGTGGCTGGAAGGGAGAAAGGGAGTTGTGGGCCCAGGCAGCCCCCAGAAAACAGCCCGCAGCCCTCCAGTCAGCTGCCGCGTGTTTGTTTTCACAGCTGCTCCTCCAGCTCGGCTGTTCCAGCGAGCAAAGGAATCTGTTTGTCTGAGAAAAAGAATGTGGCAGAGAGGCGGGAGGCAGCCCCAGGCAGCCCCAGCAGCGTCCTCAGCTTCATAGCTCACCAAAACCAGCCAGCCACCTCGGGGAGTCACCCAAGAGCCTAGATGCTAAGGACACAGGCTCAGAGACACCTTCACCTCCACCGGCATCCTCCAGACGGCCCCGCTCCTCCGTGGACCAGGGCTTTGCCCAGAGACCTCGGGCAGGTGCCAGGCTGGCAGCCTGGGCACACAGGACAGAGACCCACCCACCTGAAGTATTTTATTTACTTCTTTCTCATTCACAGACAACTCCCCACCACCCCCACCACACACACACACACACACACACACACACACACACACACGCTCTGAGAAGAAAATCAGTCAGCTGTGTGTACGAGGAAAAAGCTCACAGGACTGAAAGCAAACAAGTCTGCAGCCAGGCCTGCCGTGAGCGTGGAGACGAGCAAGCAGAGGGGCTTTCTGCCTCTCCGCAAGTACGCCCTAGGCCCCCTACCCTTGGCCCAGCCCCAGGCCAGCCTAGTCCCATTCTAACCAGAAGAGGAAGAGCTGGGCCCAGGTGGGGTGAAGGCATTTGCCAAACCAGAGGACCAGCCACAGCCCCTTCGCGCCTGTCATCCTAGTTTTGGAGCATTCTGGGCAGTCAAGCAGGAGCCTAGGCAGAGCCAGTCCAAAGGGCATTCTCCTTTTGGCCTTTTGGGCCATGGGGAGACCTGGGATCCCAAAAGAAGGACTCTGCACTCTTTTAGTTGGAGTGCAGCAGTGCGATCTCGGCTCACTGCAAAACCTGGGCTCAAGCAATTTTCCCACCTCAACCTTCCCAGTAGCTGGGACCACAGATGCACCTCCATGCCCAACTAATATTTGCCTTTGTTTTGTTTTGTTTTTTTGTAGAGATAGGGTTTTGCCCTGTTGCCCAGGCTAGTCTCGAACTCTTGGACTCAAGCAATCCGCCTTCCTCGGTCTCCCAAAGTGCTGGGATTGCAGTTGTGAGCCGTCACACTCAGCCACACCAGCCACTCTTGATACCTACTTCCACCCATACCCCCTCACCAACCCTCTGCGCTGACCAAGAAGTTGCCCTGTGATCTGGAACAGGGATGGAAGGGAGGCGAAGCTTCTGCTCAAATTTTCTAGATTACATCAGGCTGCCACCCCTAAGTGGTCAGATTTGATTTGGAAAGTTCCCCACTGCAATTGCAATCTGGCATGTGTTGAATCCCTCAGGTGTGTGGGAGTAGAATATATAATAACTAGTCCTCCCTCAATCTTTCCTAGTCAGATTACTCATCAAGATGCTGTTCAGCACCTCCCCTGAGTCAGCCTCTTCATATACAACACCTCTGAAAGGCTCTAGGAGGTTCGAGGACTTGCCTGAGGTCAGAAAGCAAAAGTGACCAAGAGAAGGTGTCTTCAGCTGGGCTGTCCCAGAAGAAGCCCATGAAGCAAAGATTTGGGGCCAAGGGATTTATCTGAGGGTTAGGAAGTGAGGCAGAGAAGGGAAGCAACTAGGAAAGGAGGTCACCAGACCAGAGCAAGTCACCAGAGTGAGACACTGGAGGCCAACCCCACTGAGCTTCTCAGAGAGACTCCATAAAAGATACCTCAATGTTACCCCACTTGGGGAGTGAGGGGGCTGGGGTATTTATCCTCTAGTTCCCATGCATCATTGCCTGGGACATGTTCCCAAGGGCATTGCTGCCAAGCCCTCAGGTGGAGTTCTCATGCTCTCAGAGAATGTTCTGGACTGTTGAGTGTCAAAGGAATTGGGGCAGGCCACCAAGAACATCTGCTGCAGAAACTGATCACAGTTTGAGGTGAAACCAGAGTCTTGTTGGGTTCCCTGCACCAGGCTGCCCTTTGCCTGGTACCTGAGAGTGGAGTGTCCAAGGCCCTCCACCTAGTCTGTGGAGTCGGCCTGCCAGTAGCTGTGCTGGTAGGGGTGGGGGAAGGTGATAGGAGTGGGAGGAGGCAGAGGTACAAACAGCCTCCCTCTAGGAACCAGTGTGTACCACTTGAATGGGATTGGGCTTTGGTGTTGGCCTCCCAATGGGGATTCCCTTGAGACCTGTGTACTGCAACCCTATAGGTAGGTGGGATCCTCTCAGAAGGGCCCCACATCTTGGGAGTGAAGACCTGAATCCAATTCCCACATTTATCACTGTGCAACATTGGTCAGGGGACAGGTTGTGGATTGCCCCAGTGCCCGTAAAATGAGGTTAGTACTATCTCAATCCTCTAAGGTTTGTTCTAAGAGTTAGAAGTCATCCTTCTGACCATAGTGTCTGGTCCAGGGCAGGAGTAGCTGGCCAAATTTTTTTTATTGAGAAAAAATTTACATATCATGAAATTCACCATTGTAAATACTTTATAAAGTGTACAACTCAGTGGCATTAAGTACATTTACAATATTTTGCAACCTTCACCACTATCTAATTCCAGAACATTTTTTCACCCAAAAAGAAACCCTATATCCATTAAGCAACCACTCTCTACTCTCCCTTCCCCCAGGCCCTGGCAACCACCAGTCTACTTTCTGTCTCTGTGGATTTCCCATTCTGGACGTTTCATATCAATGGACTCATGACTCATACAATATGTGGCCTTTTGTGTCTGGCTTCTTTCACTCAGCATGATGTTTTCCAGTTCATCCGCGTGGTAGCATGTGTCAGTACCTCATTCCTTCTTATGGCTGAATCACATTCCATTGTATGGCTAGGCCACATTTTGCTTAACCATTGATGGACATTAGTTTCCACGTTTGGCTATTATGAATAGTGCTGCTATGTGTGTTTGTATAAAGTTTTGTTTGGATGTATTTTTCTTTTCTGTTCTTTTTTTTTTTTTTTTTTTGAGACAAGGCCTCACTCTGTTGCCCAGGCAGGAGTACGTTGGCATGGTCATGGCTCACTGCAGCCTTGACATCCTGGGCACAAGTGATCTCTCCACCTCAGCCTCCCAAGTAGCTGGGACTACAGGTGTGTGCCACTATGCCTGGCTATATATATATATAGCATGTATATATATACACAAGTATATTTTAATATATAACATAATATGTAATATATAACATACATAAATAAATATATAATATACAAATATATAATGTACATAAATATATAATATAATATGTATATATAACATACATACACAAATATAACATATAAATATATAATATACATAAATATATTTATACACATACATATTTTTTTTGAGACGGAGTTTTACTCTTGTTGCCCAGGTTGGAGTGCTATGGCACAATCTCAGCTCACTGCAACCTCCACTTCCCAGGTTCAAGCAATTCTCCTGCCTCAGCCTCCCGAGTAGCTGGGATTACAGGCATGTGCCACCAAGTCCAGCTAATTTTTTATATCTAGTAGAGATGGGGGTTTCACCATGTTGGTCAGGCTGGTCTTGAACTCCTGACCTCAGGTGATCCACCAGCCTCGACCTCCCAAATTGCTGGGATTACAGGTGTGAGCCACCGTACCCGGCCTAATATACATAAATATGTATTTTATAATATAAATATATATATTTTAGACAGGGTCTCACTCTGTTGCCCAGGTTGGAGTGCAGTGGCACGACCTCGGCTCACTGCAGCCTCAGCCTCCTGGGCTCAAGAGATGCTCATGCCTCAGCCTCCCAAGTAGCTGAAGCTACAGGCGTGCACCACCATACCTGACTAATTTTTGTATTTTTAGTAGAGATGGAGTTTCACCATGTTGTCCAGGCTTGTCTCGAACTCCAGGCCCCAAGCAACCTGCCTGCCTCAGCCTCCTAAAGTGCTGGGATTACAGTCGTGAGCCATTGCACCTGGCCCCCAACCATATTGTTGTCCTCAGTCTGGTTCTCTTTATAATTTGGCTGGAGTCTGGTTCGATTTTTTTTTTTCCTTTGTATTAGGCATTTTTTATTATCTGCACGATTAACCTTTATTTTCTATTTTCTGATTCCTTTCATCACGACCAAACTTTACAAGTCCTTCCCTGGGGGCAGAACATGGATTTAAGATGCAATTCTTCAGAGGAAAATATTCCAGCTCCTAAGAAATCACAGAATCCCTCTGATGGGTTAGGGGAGAGGTCATTTAGTGTCACTGTTAAGAACATGGGCTCTGGAGTCAGACTCCTGGGTTTCTATCCCAGCTCTGTCACATGGGCAAGTCATTTAATTCTCTATCTCAACTTCCTCACCTGTAAAATGGAGATAATAATAGTCCCCACTTGGTCGGGTTGTTGAGAAGGTTAAATGGTCGCCTAAGTGTATCTGAGTTTAAGCTCTTGTAGTGAAGCAGGAAGATGAGATGGGTATCTCTCTGCTCTTGCCCAAAGCAGGCTACAGACGGGTTGGTTCCTGGTTCTGCTCTAAGGATCGGCCTGCTGGACTCGCTGGGCTTCTCTGCCAGCTGTTCCCTCTTCCACCTTCTGTTTGCTTTGATCTGAGGTTGACAGACCACCTGGCCTGCTAAACTGGGAGGTAAGCTCATCCCATCTGCCCACTCACCTGCCAAGAGTCCATCATTGTGGTCTTTGTGTTTATACCCTGAAGGGGGCAGCTGGAGGTGAAAACAGCCCTGCTTGTTTTGTCACTTGGTCTCCCCTGCCATGACTGCTGCCCTGTAATCCCCCTCCCCCAGGGCGGCTCAGACCCAGGAATTTTAATCAACCTGGAATTAGAAACTTTGTTAACACCAGTGGCTGGAGAAAGGCCAGAGGGGGGATTCAAATGCCTGTGACTTTCAGGTGGGGGAGTCAAGCCCTCAGGAAGCCAATCTGTGGGGGGTGATGACATCATGTCAGTCACGCAAGCCCTCCAGAGAGACTAGGGAGTCTCCCAGCTGTGGAGACCGGAAAACAATGATCTCCATGTGCCCCCTGGCCAGAGTGGAGTTCAAGTCCCTCAGCTTAAAATCAAATCTCCCTTTGTTCCTAACTCTCCCCCACCACCCACAAATGTCCTGCAACTGCCATGCACCGGCCTTGTGTTGGGTTTTGCAAACTGTTCTCACATTCACTGCTCCAGTGAATCAAGCAATCCTCTATGAGGCCAGGGAGGCAGGCATTATCACTCCCATTTTACAGAGGAAGTGACTGAGGCTGCAAAAGGCGAACATATGGGTATAGGCGTGGTCAAGTTGAGTCTCAAGCCAGGGTTCTATGTCTTAGACTAAAGTGGTGGTTCTCAAGCTTTAGCACACTGGAATCCCCTGGAGGGCTTGGTTAAAAGAATTTGCTTTTCTAACAAATGTCCAAGTGATGCTGATGCTGTGGGGTGGGGGTCCACGCTCTGAGAATCTGTGGCCTAAAACTTTTGCCACTACATCGTACCTCCTCATTGTGTTAATAAAGAAGCATTTTCAGCAGCTATGGATGGACAGATTTGGGTCTTTTCCAAAGAATCTGCTAATAGCAGCACATATCTGAAACATAAGGCAGGAGCAGCAGCCTCCAGCTGCTGGGTATTTCCCACAGAAGGGAAGGAGCCTGGACGAGAGAGGCTGGGGTAACCCAAGGTTTTGGCTTGAGCGCATGGGGTTAATTCTGAATCCCTTCTGGGCAGCCCATGTGACTGGGAAAGAGGAAGGTGGAATGATTGCTTATATACAGAACCATCAAGGTCTTGACTGTGTTAAAACCCAATCATTACTTCCAGGTAGTGATGCATTTTAGGCAATGTCTTCTGCTTATGCTCAGCAATGCATGAGTCTCAGAGCGGTGGCCAGAGAAATGGCGAATCGTCATATATTGAGCGAGTGATAATGGAATCCAGGAGGTGGAAATTACAAGTTGAAAACTAAAATCGATGCCCTGACTGTGAAATGACTGAATGCCTGGTGAGGAACTGTGTCGAGTTGCACCGCCCCCCCCCACCCCTCACTCCACACCGACCTTTAAGACGTTCACCAGTTCAGAAGTTCCTTGAGGGCAGGGAGCATATTTTAATCACGGGTAATCATATCATGTCAGGGCTGAAATGGGCCTTAGAGAGCTTCCAGCCCTGGAATGGCAAATCGGTTTCATTTTGGTGCCAGCTACAATCGTTTAGTGGTGGCTGCCTGAAGCACTGGGCTGAGGAGTGTTCTGCGGGTCTCTGGGCTCCTTGAGGAGCAGGCCATGATCAATTAGCGATGTTTACTATGGCCAGGGGAGTGGCAAGGAGGCCACACTTTGCTCAGATTAGCTAACCCCGATCTAGTCCAACCTGTCCCGCTGACAGATGAGGAAAGAACTGCTAAGGAGCTCTGTGTCCCCACCCACACCCCAGCACATTCTTGTCCCCTAGCAGCCATCCCCTTCCAGGGGTCTGTGCGTAGTATTCAAGGGTCTATGAACTTGGATGGAAGAAAACATTTATTTACATCTTCGTTTCACTAACCTCTGAGATCAAGCACTTCTTTCCATGATGAATGTAGGCAGCAAACTGTGGTAGCAACAGCAGCACCTGTGACTGTCACCAATAGAAACCACAGCTATCTTCCTAGCACATCAGAGCTGCTGCTGCTGTCTCTAAAGATCACTTACACTCCTCGCTAGTCATTGTGGTCTTTGTATGAAAGGATCATAGTTTTTAGATGCACCACTAAATCTTGTTACCTAATGCATTAATTTAAAAAACCACACATATTACTGCATCCCAAAGTTGCTTCTTAATATTTGCATAACTGCATTTCAGTAGAGAATTGGTTTCCTCTGTCATACTATTTTATGCAATTAAATTCATCATCCTGAGAAGGGGTCCATAGGCTTCACCAGATGCCAGAGGGGTACACAGCCCAGAAATGGTTAAAAACCGCTGCCAAGGTTTGCTGATAGCAGTGCAGTGTGCCAGGGCCCCTCCTGGCCTTGGCTTCAGTCAGAGAAGCGGGAGTGGGCAATATGGACGTTATTTGGTACCTTGTATTCTTTGCTGTGATTTGGCTGCAGCTGGCAGCTGAGGCAGTAAGAATTGGCTGCTCTCCACTCTGGGGAGACAGCTGACCTCGGGGGCTCCCTGGGCTCAGATGCCCAGACGGTGACAGCTCTGGCCCTGCACCAGGCCTCTCCGGTTTGGCCTTCCGCAGCGATGGTCAGTCCAGGTCACAGACACAGCAGCTCCATGTTTGGCTCTCGCCTTCTTCCCTCTCCTATGGCAACCCTTCCCTTCCAGTGTGCTGGGCGTCCCCCAGGAATCTGCAAGACAGACTTAACGGATAGTTACTGCTGTGTCTGGGTGGCTGCTTTCAGCTCTGGGGCGGGGGTGGGGGCGGGATGGGGAGGAGAAGAGAGACAACCAGAGATTTCAGTCCAGGAGCACAGGCCACATGAGCTCTGTTTCCACTTCATTTTAAAAATGCATCTACCCTCCTTCTTTCAGGCATGCAGATACTGAATTATAGGCTATTACCCTGGAAGGCACCTTAAAAATTATCTGTTCCACACATTTCCCCTTGCCCCCCTGCACACACACACACCCACCGCACCACAGTGTTCATTTTATAAACCAAGGAACAGGCTGAGAGAGAGAACAGGACCTGCCCATGTGGCACAGACCTGGAACTAGCATTCAGGGCTCCAAACCACCAAGCCAGTCCTTTCTCCAACATTGCACAGCCTCATAATGTAAGATTTTGGCATCATAACCATCTGTCTCAGGGTAAGGACCAGTGAAAAATAAAATTGCAAATTCTTTTCTATTCCAAAGTTGATTAAGTGAAGGGATTGAGGCCACCGCAGCTGCCACTTCCAGGGGCTTGGTTCACACTGGATTCCTGGAACTGGCACAACCCAATGATCTGTGGCAGAATTCTTGTTTGTTTTTGTTTTCAAAGACTCCTTGAGAAATCCTAGATACTTCTGGATTGAGTGTGGGGTAAAGAGTGGAAGCCTCCCATTTTCCATCAGCATCACAGACAATGCCTCAAAGATGCTTGCTGGATGGAGGCTGCTCCTTTGCCCAAGGAATCTCTCCCACTGCTTTTCACGTCAACAAACTGTGCTTGAGATCAAGGTCCTTCAGTTACTTGGGACAGGCAAGGAGCTGGAACAAACATCCCCTACATCTCCATGGCTTAATGGAATGTGCAAAAGGCTTATTTCCTGCTCATTTCACATCCCAATCGGGCATTCCAGCAACAACCTTCCATAGGGTGATTCGGGGACCCAGGCTTCAGGCTTCTTCCATCCCGTGGCAAAGAGCGCTACCAACTTCAATACGTGGCTTCCAAAGTCAAAGTAGAACAGAAATGGAAAATGGAGGATCCTGAGTGGAAGATTTTTGGTTCAGGCACATCACTTCTACCTACTTTCCATAAGCTAGACCATGCCTGTAATCCCAGCTACTCAGGAGGCTGAGGCAGGAGAATTGCTTGAACCCAGGAAGCAGAGGTTACAGTGAGCCAAGATCACGCCACTGCACTCCAGCCTGGGCGACAGAGCAAGACTCCGTCTCAAAAAAAGTAAATAAATAAAAATAAGTTATTTTGGTTGCACGGGACAAACTAGTTTATGTGGGGCAGGAGAATATTGGATGGAGATGACCAAAAAGATGCTGGATACCTCACAGAATCCAAAGGAAAGCTGACCAAGCAGATTCAGGAGGGCCGGATGAGGAGTGGAGGCCATCAATCGCTTCTCATTCTATGGGATCCCACGGTTTTTGACTGTTTTCCTTTGCTTTCTTCATTCATTCAGCAAATATTATTGAGCACCTACCATATGCCAGGCCTGGCTTCACAGCAGTGAACCAAACAGACCAACTCCCAGTGCTCCTGGAGCTGACATTACACTCAATTCTCTCTCTGCAAACTGCTTTATTTCTTCTTTGTGTCTGTGGTCGCGAGGATCGCTTTGTCCTTGTGCTGGATATAATGGTGCTGGCACTGCCAGTCCTCCTCTTGCAGGGCTGTGGAGGGGCCGTGTTGTCCTGTGGCTTCTCCAATTGCTATTTCTGACCCTCTTCCCAGCAAGTGATCCCATCTTCTATCTACAAGATGCCTGGACAACTGGTTTACGCAGTCGCTTGTGAGAGAGAGGATTCCTGTCCATCATTCAAACCAAGTGCCTTACTTAAAAGCAGACCCAGAGACAGGATTTGGGTGTCAGTAGTTTATTTGGAAGTGAGCCCAGGAAGCACCAGTAAGGAAAGGAGAAAGTGAGATGGGGAGAGGAGAAAGGCCAATAAAGGGTGAGTGTTTGAGCTGGTTACTACTGTGGGCAACTGGAGCACAATGCTACCGCACACTTCTGAGAGACAGCATGGAACATATTTCTAAACTGGCCCACCAAGGGCAAAGAAGCTCACTATTTCTCCATCAACTCTTTGATGGTCATTGCTTGAGGGAGGTTAACTCCCCTACAGCTCCAGGCCTGCCCCACAGGCAGCCAATCACAGAATGCCCTCGAGCAGAAAGACTTAGGAAGCTAAGAGTGGGGAAACTAACAGTCACTGATATCCAGAGACCAAAGCTCAGTTCTTCCAAGTGTGGTCCAGGACCCTCCACTCAGGAATCACTAGTGCATAATACATGCATAAAGTGCATAATGCAACTCATTATATACTTCCCCAGCTCCACAGACCTTTGGGTTCAGAATATCTGAGGAGGACTATAACAGACACTTATTACACATTCTCTATGTGAGTGATGCCCATCAAAGATTGTGACTCAAGAAAAACATCCAGGCTGGGCGCGGTGGCTCATGCCTTTAATCACAGCACTTTAGGAAGCTGAGGCGGGTGAATCGCTTGAGCCTAGGAGTTTGAGACCAACCTGGGCAACATGGTGAAACCCAACCTCTACAAAAAATACAAAACTAGGCCGGGTGCGGTGGCTCAAGCCTGTAATCCCAGCACTTTGGGAGGCCGAGACGGGCGGATCACAAGGTCAGGAGATCGAGACCATCCTGGCTAACCCGGTGAAACCCCGTCTCTACTAAAAAATACAAAAAACTAGCCGGGCGAGGTGGCAGGCGCCTGTAGTCCCAGCTACTTGGAGGCTGAGGCAGGAGAATGGCATAAACCCAAAAGGCGGAGCTTGCAGTGAGCCGAGATCCGGCCACTGCACTCCAATTTGGGCGACAAAGAGAGACTCCGTCTCTAAAAAAAAAAAACAAAAAAAAATACAAAAAATACAAAACTTAGCGGGGCGCAGTGGTGTGTGCCTGTAGTCCCAGCTACTTGGGAGTCAGAGGCAAGAGAATCACTTGACCTTGGGAAGCGGAGGTTGCAGTGAGCCGAGATCACACCATTGTACTCCAGTCTGGGGGACAGGAGTGAAACCCTGTTTCAAACAAAAACAAAAACATCCAAATTCCCCACCATGGCCCACAAGACCTTCCTGACCTGGCCCTGCCTATCAATTAGACCCTGTATCCACCTCTTCCTCTCTCCATACTTGGCACCCTCTGATCCAGCCACATTGGCCTTTTTGCTGAGCCCTCCAAGCATGGTCCAGCCTCAGGACCCTAGCATTGGCTTTTCCCACCATCCTATGCACCTCTTTTCCTCATCTGCCTCACCTTGTCTGGTTCTCTACTCAAAAGCCCTTCCCTGACTACCTTGTCTTAAATGGCCTCCCACACACTCTCCTTATTCAATTTGACATTTCTCTCTGCCAGTTATAGGAGACATTCATTCACTTATTTGTTTGCTGCCTGGTTTCCCCACTAGAGTGGAAGCATCCTAAGGCCCGGGACCTTTGCTGCTTTGTTCACTACTCAATTCTCTTGCCCAGAACTGAGCTTGGTACATTGTAAGATGCCCAGGAAATATTGGGGGAACAAACAGATTTCTATTAATTCTATGTGGGTGGAATACCTGGGTACCTCCACCAGCTTCACGACTTAACTTTAGGAGTGGTCACCTCCTCATACATGAGAAGGAAATTGGACACAAGGGGCAGGGGTGGCTTTTCCAAGGCAGCAGTCTCAGACTCTAAAAAGGAAAGCCTTTAAAACCACTTCCAACTCCACCTTACACACCCTACCAGCCCCCAAAGAAACCACACCTAACTAGCCACTGACCTCTGGGACTCTCGGTCAGGCCCACGAGGAGAGACAATGTGAAAACCAGGAACCCAGGATCTTGAGCTGGGAAATTGGGCATGGCCGGGGAGAAGGGGTGGAAGAAGCACACTGATTTAACTCTGTATCCCCTGTCCAAAGCACCCGCAATCAGGAGTCCATAAATTAGAATGAACCCATTCTAACCCCAGCTCGGCTTCTGTTTCCTCATCTGTAAAACGGGTACAGTACTTACCTGTGAACATTGTTGCAAGAAGTAAGGGAGTTCGTTAAATTCACATGGAAATGCTTAGCATAGTATTTGGTGCATGGCAAGTGGTCAATAAATGCTATCTTAGGATTCTTTTTCCTCTTGCTAGAGTGCACATGGCACAGGGCCTGGCACAGAGGACACTCCAGCAATGGAAAGGTGGTTTGACCTGGTCCCTGGGGTCTGTCAGGTTTGGAAGAACCCAACAGTGAAGAGGTAGTTACCACCTAAGATGAGCACAGTGAGAGAGGTGGGGAGACCCTGCCCCTGAAGCCCAAGGAAAGAATCAGTGCTAAGTTTACTGCTCAGGCCTTCGGGAGGATGAATGCGAGTTGGCCGAGCCGCTATTCTGGCATGCTCACACTGCAGTTCCCAAGGAGAAGGCTTGGAAAGGTTCTTACACAATTACCATCACCCAGCAGGGTGATTTCTTACACGTACTTCACCAAGGCCCCACTTAGAAACTCTATGAAAAAGGAAGACAATTCTTACAACCTCCATCATTTCCATGTGCAACCTTAGAACCTCATACTCACTCATTTTTGTAAACATTGCTCTTTGACCCAGACCCCTCGACGGGAAATTTGGGGCCAAGACATGGCCCAACTTTGTCTTTTATTTGCCCCTTTTCTGGGACCTGCCACTTTGTCGTGGTGGTCAAGCTAAAAGTGGGATTTGGCAAGATCTCACAGGGGAAAGATTATGAGATTTCAGTTGCTTCTTGTGTTTCAACGTCCTTTCTGATCTGGGATGGGGAGAAAAAGACAGCCCACGTGGGTGACTCAGAAAACAAGCCGAGATAAGAGCTTATTGACAGGCCAGGCTAGCAGGCCCTTCATTCACACCGCTTCAAAGACAAACACTTTCCGTTTGTCGATTTGTTTTAGGCCTTGCAGAATCTGCAACTCTGTGGCCTTGACTCTAAAAATAAATCTCCTGCAATAATGACGAGGCTGTTGCAAAGAGGAAGGCATGCAGGGAAGGGAAGACGGAGGGAGGCAAAGCTGAGAGCAGGCAGGAGAGAAACCGAATACCCAAACAGGAAGAAGGGACATAGGGAAATGGCCCTGGCTCCTTCCTCCCGACCAACAGCCGGCCCCGTTGCAAGAGCCAGCAGCACCAGGAGGACGCAGCCGCCAGGGCCTGGGGTTTATTAGAACCCAGTCCTGCAGGAGGACTGCAGGCCTATCTAGCCATTTTGCCCTCTGTGACCCTGCTACTAACTGTGGTCTATAGACTGGGCTGATCAGCTGCCTCAGTGTCACCTGGGGGCTTGTTAGAAATGCAAATTTTCCAGCCCCACCCTCGACCTGCAGAACCCGAATCTGCATCTTAACAAGATCCCTGGGTGATTCGTATGTGCATTAGTTCGAGAAGCCGAGGCCAGGTCCCTGGTGTTTCACCGAATGCAGCATAGATGAGTCAAACAGCCTCTTAATACTTCTCTCTGCAAACAAACAAGAAGTGAGCTCCTCCCCCACTGAGGGCCTTACTTGGAGAACTTTGAATAGAGGAAGCTAGAGGCATCAGTTAGGTCTCTTGTGGAGTGCAGTTCATTTTGTGAGAATATTGCATTTCCCACCCACCCCAGGATCATTAGGAATTTCTGACCCATCTTATGATCATCCAACATTCACACGGATGCAGGGTGCAAACTCATTAAAGGGCTCGTTACTCCAAGGGGTCTCTCTGGGAATTGTCCTTTGGGTTCTTCCCTCCCACCCTCACTGATTTGTTTCTCCTTTTCGGTCTGGAATGTTTCCCATCTCCTCATCTTTATGAAACTCCATTTCATGGCCCTGATGCTGAGATTCTGATACATGCTGACACCCCCTTCCTCTTCATTCTCTCCTCCCCTTATGTCTTGCTGACATATTTCAACTCCCTCCTACTGTTCTCATCAGTTCTCTGAAGAGACCATCCTTTCCTCCTCTCTGCCTTGGTGGTCATAAACTCAGTTATTTAGTGTGGATTCTGGTTCCCCTCGCTCCTGCCGAGGCCAGGCAGGTGAACAATCAGGCCATTGTTTAGATGCTGAGCAGGTGACAAATAGTTATGGTTGCTCTTTGCTGGAATTCTAAATAGTGGCTGTCACTCTTCATTGACTATAAAATGTACAAATGTGAATGATAAGAAAGAACATAACTGTGCCCCATCTTATCAATTTATTTTAGCTGTGCTTTAAAATCAATTTAATTTGTAAATTATTCATGGCATGTAGCAACTATTACAGACTTGCACTACCAAAACCTGTGCTTTAAAGATTGTACTAACTTTTTCAAGACATTCTATAAAGGCTTTTTATTATTTTTTATTAAGGAAGTAATATGTATCTATTTTAGAAAATGTGGATACTACAGATAAGCAAAAATAATTATTTTATTATTGTCACCTTTAATCCTATGACTAAGAAAATCACTGTTAACATTTTAGTATATATCATTTCAGTCTTCTTTCATTCTATACATATACACACTTACATGGACAGCTCTGTCTCTCTTTTAGTGTCGTTGTATGTGCCAGGTTGTCACCCAAAGTGGCCACCATCAATTCCTTCCCCCTTGTACTGGAAGCCTTCCCACCCACCGCGTTCTGGAGCAGCATTGGGTCTGCCCTCCAGAGCCAACTGTATGCATTCTTTCCAACTCTGCATTCGGTGACATCCTGTTGATAGCTTGAGATCAACCATGCTAGAAAATGCTACCAATCAGGGTTTTGTTTTTGCTTCGTTTGTTTTTTTTTTTTTTTCCAAGTCATGCTGTTGTTAAACATTTACCAGCATACTGCTTTGTCGATAGATGCCCAAGGCCACCTTCGTGGGCACACAACCCGAGCAGTCACACAGGACCCTGTGATCAGAATGGCCTCACTTGGGTTTAATGCTCTGCTGTCTTCATCTTAAAATTCTTAATAATTTAAAAATGTTTGAGCCCGTGCTTTGTAAGTGAAGTCTGATGGAACAATGGAGCATGCGCGTGAGTAGAGGAGATACAGACGATACGTGTGTCTGAGTTTTTTGTGGCTCCATTAGCATATGGTGTTGATGATGCCACCTGAGCACAGAATTCTGGTGAACCCACAATGCATGGGAGTTCAGCGAGATTCAGTGTCAGTACAAGGTAAGCATTTTATATCTACGCCGGAGGAAGTGGGGAGCTGACAGCCCTGAGAGGCCACACTTTCCATTTGAAACAGTACTTGATTCAGATGCAAAAAAAAACAGAAGGCGATGATGGCATTTGAAAAAAACACAAATGACCAAGGCACCCTCTCATATTTTTTCTTGTGTTACTTCCATGTCTTAGACAACCACTTACACTAAAAACAGTGACATGGAAGGAAAGGGAAAGATAAGGCAGCCCATAATCTCTTTTCCTTCCAGTCCTTTCTAACTCATCGGTAAGCTGAAGGCAGAGTCTTGGTAGAATGCAAGCATAGCAAGAAGTCAAATAAAACAGTTTCCACTGTTCGGGTAAGAACAAAATACATATGCATGTATGAACTCCGAAACACAAATTGTGTAATTTCAGTGATTCTGCATACTAGTTAAATGCTCTTATATTTGCATTTAAAACTGACATTGCACAATATATAGATAAATGGTACATTCATGTTAATAATTACAATTTTAATTTTTCTTTACTTAGAAGCACATTAAATAGCAAATAAACACCATAAGTCAGAGAGAGCACATGGGAGAAAGGAAAAAGCTTTATATTCCAGTGCCTGCTGTGGTTTGAATGTTTTTGTTCCCTCCAAAATTCATGTTGAAACTTAACCCTCAATGCAACAGTATTGGTGGGTGGGGCCTTTGGGAGGTGATTGAGTCATGAGGGCTCTGCCCTCATGAATGGGGTCAAGTGCCCTTATAAAAGGGCTTGCGGATCACCTGAAGCCAGGAGTTTGAGACCAGCCTGGCCAACCTGGTGAAACCCTGTCTCTACTAAAAATACAAAAAATAGCCGGGTGTGGTGGTGTGCGCCTGTAATCCCAGCTACTTGGGAGGCTGAGGCATGAGAATCCCCTGTACCCAGGAGGCAGAGGTTGCAGTGAGCAGAGATCCCACCATTGCACTCCAGCCTGGGTGACAGAGCAAGACTCCATCTCAAAAAAAAGCAGGGGGGAGGGGCCTGATGGAGGGAGTTTGTCCCTTTTCACCCCTTCTGTCCCTTCTACCATATGAGGACACAGCGTGAGGGTGCAGCAATAAAGCATCATCATGGAAGAAGAGACAGGGCTGTCACCAGACATCAAACTTGCTGACACCTTGATCTTTAACTTCTCAGCTTCCAGAACTGTAAGAAATAAATTTCTGTTCTTTTTTTTTTTGAAATGGAGTCTTGCTCTGTCACCCAGGCTGGAGTGCAGTGGCGCCGTCTAGGATCTTGGCTCACTGCAACCTCCGTCTCCCAGGTTCAAGTGAGTCTCATGCTTCAGCCTCCTGAGTAGCTGGGACTACAGGCGTGCACCACCATGTCTGGCTAATTTTTGTATTTTTAATAGAGATGGGGTTTCACCATGTTGGCCATGCTGGTCTAGAACTCCAGACTTAAGGTGATCCGCCCACCTCGGCCTCCCAAAGTACTGGGATTACAGGCATGAGCCACTGCGCCTGGCCAAATTTCTGTTCTTTAAAAATGACCCAGTCTCAGATACTTTGTTATAGCAGCAAAAACCAAGATGGTGCCTTGAATGGCATTTATTCCTATTTGGTTTTGGTTTTATCATGGGACCATTCATTTTTATTTTGCAGTGGGCCTCTCAAATTGTGAAGCCAGCTATGACCATGCCACTTCCCCCATGAAAGACAGCATCTATTCCTCTACCTCTTGAATCTAGTCTGGCCTATGACTACTTTGACCAGTAGAATGCCATAGAAAAGGGCTATGTCAGTTGCACACTTCACCTTGAAGAGGACTGAAGGTTTTCACTTCCTGCCTCTTGGAGCCCTGAGCCAGCATGAATAAAGTCTAGGCTACTCTGCTGGAGAGAGGAACATAAGGGTGTCAGACGTGTGAGGGAAGAAGCCACCTCACACAACTCAGCCCTAGCTGCCTTCTAACTGCAACCACCTGAGAGATCCCAGGCAAAAACCACCCAGCCAAGCTCTGTTGACCAACAGACTCATGAGAGATAATAATAAATAGCAATTATGTAATGCCATTAAGCTTTGAGATGACTTGTTCAGCAGTAAGAGATAACTAGAACAGTGTCCCTCCCCTTTTATAACCTGGTTTTCAGATTTCAAAAAGAAAATTCTAGATTGATTTCTTCCAGGAAATCATAATGCTAGGTAGCAAATATGACATTAAGAGTAGATCTCAAAGTGTAGTGTACCTGAGATTTATTGGGCAGGGGCGGGGGGATAGGGGGATGCATTAAAAGTGCAGCTCCAGCCGGGCTAAGTGGTTCATGCCTATAATCCCAGCACTTTGGGAGGCCAAGGCAGGCAGATCATTTGAGGTTAGGAGTTCAAGACCAGCCTGGCCAACATGGTGAAACCCCATCTCTACTCATAACACAAAAATTAGCTGGGCGTGGTGGTAGGCACCTGTAGTCCCAGCTACTCAGGAGGCTGAGGCAGGAGAATTGCTTGAACCCAGGAGGCAGAGGTTGCAGTAAGCCAAGATTGCACTACTGCACTCCAGCCTGGATGACAGAGAGAGACCCCGTCTCAAAAAAAAAAAAAAAAAGAAATGCACCTCCTCTGACTTCAGACCCCCAGATTCAGAGTCAGAAATCTGGGGGTATGGCCAGGAATCTGTATGTTTACAAGCCCCCACATGATCCTAAGACAGGCCTTTGGTGAACCACAGTTTTCAGAACACTGTTTCAGGGAGTACTAACTAGTCCATGGTGGCAATGGGATATTGTTTTCAGTGTCAGAAGACTCCTATAGCTGCCCCACATCAAATTTTAGAAGTTGATGATGGCCCAGGTAGGTTAACTGGAATAAAGATGGCCTGCCCATCACAGAACTTTCCTCATCAGACATTTGAAAAACAACAGAGAAAGCAAAATACAGACGTTGAACAGAATCTTATTCAGTCAGAGTAAGTGTACCACTCATAGAAACACGCATGGGAGTTGAGAGAAAGAGAGACTACCGGTCTTCCGTCTGCGCCAGTCTCTTCCTTTCTGTCATCATTGCCAAAAGAGACATGGGTGGCCCCAAAATGTCACTGGGTTTCAGTTCTTCAGAGGGAAATGCTTCTCCTGGCAATGACAGAAGTGCAAAAGGGCAAACCCAACCACGCAACCACATTTCAAGCTAGAAGGACAAAAGGAGGAGATGGTAGAAATACAGCCCAGAAGCTGAGGCCACCTGGCAAAAGCTGGCACCATAGAGGAGCCCCAGCTGCTGCACAGATGCCACTCAGTGCAGAAAATGGGGAAGAGGTACCCTGGTGTCCTCCTGCATCTGGCCCCTGACTTCCATCAGTGTCTCCCATTGGCCAGGCATACCAAGAAAGCAGAGGACATGGGTGCTGGGGAAATGGATTTCTCTGTTGAGGCAAAGCAGAGTGCGAAAGGGCAGGCATGGATCTGGGAGCAAACAGGTGACTGCAGCAGCATTCACTCGCCCATACCTGTCTGCATATCCAGGCAAGGCAGTGCCCAAGCACTTTAGCGGTCACTGTCAGTGCTGCACCCCTATCCCCTTGGCACTGACTGAGCCCAGGAAGAAGCATGTTACTGGAGAGGCTTGTAGCTCTGCCTGAGGGTGTCTTCTGGCCACAGGAGCCTGCTTGGTCTACCCGCTGGGCAGGCTGAAGGTCTAGGGAGTTGGCGTTCTGGGAGTAACCCTTCATCAAGAGTGAACAGGAGTTGGTGGCTACTTACAGTAGCTTTCTCACCCCTCCAGGTCCTCAGTGGGACTGGGTCCCAGCTACTCACAGTGCTATCTGTTCATTAGTCAACATTCTGCGTTGACTTCCTCTCCTTCCTTTTCACACGCACCCCCATTCCAAATAAACTCCTTGCATGGGTCCGTCCAGGGCCTAACCCTAGGAGAAGCCAGTCTAAGACAAACACCCCAATTCAACTCACAGCCAGCATTCATGCCTTGTTGCCAGCATGTCCCGCAGCAGCCCAGAACCAGAGTGGCGGCAGTGAATCAGCCCCCAAGGCCAGAGGAGGCAGGCTAGGACTGGGCCTCCCTGTGTCCCTCCCTGGGATTCACAACCCTCCGGCCTATTTGGCTCCTCCCACCCATCACAGAACATCTTTCCTTTCTTCCCTTTCAAGAGAGGAAGAGCAGAATGAGAGAGGCTCAGGGACACCCAACAGTAGCAGTCAAGGGCAGACTTGGGCATGGAACATTCTCCCACAATCTCTATCTCATTCCCACTGCCACGCCCCGTGATCTGCCCCCAGCACCCCACGAGAGGCTGCTCCTCCTCAGAGGGGAGTGAGTTAAGTGTCGTGTTACCAAGGAACTGCCACAGTAGCCACCAAAGTGACTGCTCATTATTTAAACACTTACTTCTATTTGACTGAATACAGGAAAAATGTCACAAATAGAATATTCATCATCCCCCTCGCGTGCCTTTTCTTCCCTGCTTATCTCCCTGCTGTCATGTACGAATCCCGGCTTCAGGTTCATTTGGTATGTTGAGTGAGTGCCTGGAGAGAGGATGCGCTCAAAGGCTTGCCCACGTGCTCCGTGCCGCGCGACAGCCCTCCCTCCCCACTGGTGACACCCCACCAGACAAACGCCACTCACAGTGACCCTCAAGGGTAGGACACCGTCTGCCTAAACGGAGGGGCCTTCTGCTCCATGCAGAGGGAACATAAAGGACCTGAGGAGCCTTCACAGCCATTTAGTGATTCTCGGCATGTCACTTTTACAGACACCTCAGCTTCCAGAGCTTTTATCCTCAGGTGCTTCTTAGAAGACGCAGGATGGCATCCCCACCCCACTTCAAACGCCGTCTGTTTTGAGATCCTCAGAGGGGCTAACGCCGCCTGCCAATTTCTCAGCTAGAGTCATCAGCGCGCAGCCTTTCTCTCTGCCTCCTTTCCATCAGTGCCAGAGACTCCCCCAGCCTGCTCCTCCTCCAGCCAGGCCCCAATCTGCAGATTGCCATGTCAGGCTGCAGGGAACACGTTTCTAGGACTGGAAAATCAAAGTACTTATTGCCCTGACAATTAGATATTATGTTCAACTGCAGTAACACAAACCTGAAAACCAATGGCTTAAACAAGGGAGGGTTTTTTCTTCTTCTTCTTCTTTTTCTCCAGTAATATCATTCCAGAAGTGGGCCAGCCAGGGCTGGTATGGCCAATCTATGAGGCCACCAAAGACTCAGCCTTTTCTCCTTCATTCTTAGGATATGACCATCAGCCCATGCTCTTATCAATAAGATGGCCACTGAAACTCCAGCCATCACATCCAAATTCCTCACAGGATAAAAAGAAGGGCAGAAGAGAGGTCCCAAGCTGCACGAGCCTCTCTTATAAAGAGCTTTCCCAGAAATCCCACCCAAGAACTCCAGCCATACCTTGTTGGCAGGTCTGTGTCACATGACCATCCCTAGCTGCAAGGGAGGCTGGGAAATCTAAGCTTTTAACTAGGCACACTGCCATCAGGCATGCAATTTCAGTTCTGTTAGTGTTGTGGGCTAAGTTGCTTTCCCTCCCAATCCATACGTTAAACTCCTAACCACCCACACCTCAAAATGTGACTATATGTGGAGATAGGGCCTTTATAGAGGTGATTAAGGTAAAAAGAGGTCATTAGGTTGGGCACGTATTCACTATGAGTGGTGTCGTTATGAAAAGAGGAAATTAGGACACAGACACATGCATACAGGAAAGACCACGTGAAGACACAGCGAGAAGACGGCCATGTGCAAGCCAAGGAGAGAGGCCTCAGAAGGAATCAACCCTGCAGAGACCTTGATCTCAGATTTCCAGCCTCCAGACTGTGAGAAAATCCATCTCTGTTGTTTAAGCCCCCGGGTGTGTGGTCCTTTGTTATGGCAGCCAGAGCAGACTAATCCAGATAGTAGGAAGGAGAGAAGACCGGCTGTAGGTGGGCAATTAGCAAGACCTGGCGCATTTGGGAAGGCCAGGTCTTTATTACCTGGCCTTTTAAAGATATCTTTAAAGTACCTCAGCATACTTTTTCAAGATCCTTTTTAAGATATTGTTTATCAGGTGGTGTCCCGAGGGCCTGCACCATTCCCACCCTTCCCGGCTCCCCAGCCTGTATTTCTTTCCTCCCTAGAAATGCTTGTGTAAAAATTACGGCCTCTCTGGAATGATTTGAGAAGTACTGAAATAGCCCTCCCTCCCTTCCATTGGCCATAAATAGCCTGAAAGACTAAAGTTGGTGCTTCGTTCCTTTGGTTAATCCATTATCCCTATGAAAGTGCAAATTAACTGGCAAATGATCTAGGTCTTATGAGCCCAGAGCAGGTTTGGATGGAGGGAGAGAGCACGGGACAGGGTCAGGGGTGGGAAGGAAGAATCAAAAAACCAGAGGTCAGGAGGGCACAGAAGGCCCAGGTGAGGCTGCTACCAGCAAAGGGGTCTCTCAAACACTGTGGGCATGTCCTGCTTTGCTAAAAGGAACATGGGAAGGTGCTGGGGTCAGGATCCAAAAAGAGGTACAGAAGACGCTGTACCTCTGCCTCATCCCAACCTTTAATGAAACTACATTTAGACACCACCTTTCTACACATTCACTCCTCTGTGTTCCCTCACTTGTGCTCCAAGCTTCTCCACAGGAAACCCTTAGAGAGTTGAATTGGGATGTCCTGCCTCCCCTTGGGTGCCCATGACACTGTTTCCCTCATGTGGGATGTCACAGACTTGAGCCTCTGTCTTTGCTGAGTCTGACAGAATATCTCGAAGAATTCTTTCAGAAAATGTTATACTTCCCAAGTCTTTTTTTTTTTTTTTTTTAATATAGAGATGGGGTCTCACTGTGTTGCCCAGG
Source organism: Trachypithecus francoisi (assembly GCF_009764315.1). Lineage (NCBI taxonomy): Eukaryota > Metazoa > Chordata > Mammalia > Primates > Cercopithecidae > Trachypithecus > Trachypithecus francoisi. Next base: position 98,177,668 of record NW_022681471.1, read on the forward strand.
CTGGTCTCTAACTCCTGGGCTCAAGTGATCCTCTGGGATTGCAGGCATGAGCCACCACACCCGGCCTCAAGTCTTTTATTTACTCATTTATTTATTTTCTTTTTTGAAACAGGGTTTCACACTCTGTCACCCAGGCTGGAGTGCAGTGGCACTATCACTTCTCACTTGCAGCATCAACCTCCCGTGCTCAGGTGATCCTCCCACCTCAGCTCCCACCTCACCTCCACCTCCCACGTGAGTAGCTAGGACTACAAACACACACCACCACACCCGGCTAATTTTGTATTTTTCTGTAGAGACAAGGTCTCTCTATGTTGCCCAGGCTGCTCTCGAACTCCTGGCCTCAGGGATCTGTCTGCCGCCGCCTCCCAAAGTGCTGGGATTACAGGCATAAAAGCCACTGTGCCTGGTCCCAAGTCTTGTCTTGTCTTTTTTTTTTTTTTTTTTTTTTGAGACGGAGTCTCACTCTGTCGCCCAGGCTGGAGTGCAGTAGCATGATCTTGGCTAACCACAACCCCCGCCTCCTGGGTTCAAGCAATTATCCTGCCTCAGCCTCCATGTAGCTGGGATTACAGGCGCGCACCACCAAACCCGGCTAATTTTTTTTTTTTTTTTTTTTGTATTTTTAGTACAGACAGGTTTTGCCGTGTTGTTCAGGCTGGTCTCATACTCCCAACATTCTCGGCCCCCCAAAGTGCTGGGATTACAGGCATGTGCCACCATGCCTGGTCCCAAGTCTTTTCATGTCCAAAAACATATTTAATTTGCCCTCCCACTTGAATATTAATTGGCTAGTGTGCCGGTATTTACTCGTTATCACTCCACACTATACCTGCTCTTTTAAACTCAGCTCCATAGCTCTGGGGCTAGGAGCCTGCAAACTACATTTCCCAGCTGCCTTCCTGTTAGGGTCGGCCAAGAGGAGGCACTGGGAGGAGATGGAAAAGCAGGAGGAATGGAAAAGCTTTCAGCTTTTGGTTCCAACAGGGTGTCGTTGCTCAAATCTCAAGATGATTGTCCTCAGAAGTTTGAAGACCTCGCTCCATTGTCTTCTAGCATTTCCGCTGAGGTCTTTAACACCTGGTTACTACATTTCATCTTTCTGGAGGATTTAGACTTTTTTTGTTTCATTACCCTTGGAGTTCAGAAATCTTGATGCCTTTAGGGACAGGCCTTTTATAATTCTTCTTGTTTGGCATTTGGTCTATTCTTTAAATCTAAAGATGGAAGTTTTTCCCCAGCTCAGGGAAATTGTTTATTCTGTCACTACTTTGATTATCTCCTCTCCTACAGTCTCTCTGTTCTTGCCTTCTGAGAATTCCTATTAGATGAGAGTTAAATTTCAGGTCCTGCCCATGTCTCTTAATTTTTTTCTTACACTTAAAAAAAGTCTTCTTATCTGTTGTGCATTCTTTGAGAGAATCTCTCAGCCCTGTCGTCTATTCAGTCTTCAGTCATGGTCACTTGGCTACTCAGTCTTTCCAATGAGCTTATTATGTTAGCAATTGCACTTTTTGTAATTTCAAGAACTCTGACGTATTCTTTTGACAGCAATCAGCTCTCTATTTATGGATAGTACTTTTATTTCATTCAAATATCTCTCTAGATCCTGGGAGAATTCTGTGGGGATTAGTTCTTTTGTTTGTTTAGTTTGGTGCCTCTCTTTCACGATGTTAGTTTTCCTCAAATATGTTTGATAACTCTTTACTCTCTGTTCCTGTTATAGATGAAGGTCCAGGCTTATCTAAGAGTGGAGGCTGCTGTGTATTTTCTATACTCCAGTGAAAAATTCCTGTTCTCATGACAGCAAAAGCAAGAGATGGTTATGACAGCCCAAACTCATTGCTGTTTTGGTGAAGAACGGCTTGGATCAAGCCACTTTTCCTTTTAAATGTTTAGGTACTGTCTTAGTTCGAGCTGCTATGACAAAATACTGTAGACTAGGTGGCTTATTAAACAGTAGCAACTTTCTTAAATAACTGATTAAATAATAAAAAATCAATTATAAATAAAAAATAAGGCCAGGCATGGTGGTTCATGCCTGTAATCCCAGTGCTTTAGGAGGTTAAGAGGGGAGGATCACTTGAGATTAGAGTTCCAGACCAGCCTGGACAACATAGCGAGATCCTGTCTCTACAAAAAATTTTAAAATTAGCTGGGTATGGGGGTAGACACCTATGGTCTCAGCTACTCAGGAGGCTGAGGTGGGAGGATCACCTGAGCCCAGGAGGTCGAGGCTGTAGTGAGCCGTGACTATGCCACTGTACTCCAGCCTGGGCAAAAGAGCAAGACCCTGTCTCTAAAAAGAAAAGAAAAGAAAGTGGATAAACTGTGGTACATTCACACAACAGAATACTATTCAGCAAATAAAATAAATGAACTACAGGCTATACACACAACCTAAATGAATCTCACCAATACAGTGTTGCACATGAGAAGCCAGACTTGAGAGTCCGTACTGTATGATTCCATTTAGAGAAAGGTCAAACACAGGCAAAATTAATCTGTGATATTAGAAGTCTTTGTAGTGGTCACCCTTGGGGGAGGGGGAAAATAGTAACTGGGAAGGGGCATGAGGTGGGATTCTGGGGACCTGATTATATTCAATTTCTTGTCCTGAGTGCTGGTTACACAGGTGTGCCCAATGTGTAAAATATACTCGGTGTCTACTTATATGTACGCATTTATGTATGTATATTTTGCTTTGATTTAAAAATTAAGCTGGGGGCAGTGGCTCACACCTGTAATCCCAGCACTTTGGGAGCCTGGGAGTTTGAGACCAATCTGGGCAATATAGTGAGACCTCGTCTCTACAATTTTCTTTTTTTTAAAGTTAGCCGGGTGTGGTGGTGAGTGCCTGTAGTCACAGCTACTCAAGAGAGTGAAGTAGGACAATTACTTGAGCCCAGAAGGCAGAGGTTGCAGTGAGCCATGATCATGCCACTGCACTCCAGCCTGGGAGACAGAGCGAGACACTGTCACAAAAAAACAAACAAACAAACAAAAAAACTGAAAATCACAATATATAGAAGGGATATATGAATAGAACAAGTTTGGCTGTGGGTTCATGGTTACTAGGGTTGGATGAAGGGTACATGGGGGCTTATTACAGTGTTTAGTCTACTTTCAGGTGTTTTGAAATTCTCCATAATAAAAGAAATTTTCTTAGGTGACCTTATTTTAAAAATACATATTTTCCCCATGGGGGTGGGGAAGGATTGCGATTATTGTTTTTAGTTGGAAGATGGGGAGATAATATCCAAATGCAATGCCCAGTACTTTTTTCTATACTAGCAAGGGTAGATTCCCCAGCTAGGCTCACTTCTCCATTTAAAGACCCTTCAATCTTTCTGTCACCTCTCTCCTCAGTTGCCCTCCACATCCCCAGGAAACTGGCCTATACATTCAGGAACAATTGTTTTCACAAGAAGAAAGTTGTCCAGAGCTTCCATTAGCTACTATGTGTTTTTATTGATTTATATCTGCCTTGTTCCAAAGATGTATTTAAGGTTTACAGAGATGCATACAATAAAACAGCATAAAATAAATCAGCAGTAAATAAGAACAAATGACATAAAGGGAAAACAAGGAGAGGAAAATAAGATGGAGCCAAGAATGAGGTGATTACACAAAACACCTGCCATGAAACCTACTGCACTCACTGGAGACAGAACACAAGTTTGAGGCTGAGTTCCCCAGCAACCCAGGGGAAAAAGGAAGCTGGGTTGCACTGTGACTTATATCACTGAGTCAGTGACATAAAAACAAAGCACAGTTGGGAGAAGCACAGTTATTCCTAACATGGAGATCAGGGAGGCAAGTTTTTGTCATAGATTATCGTAAATATAGTATCACAAACAACATCCTCACATTACACAGGGCAAGAGAACACACAAGACTGTCTTAACCTCACACCACCGTATTAATATACTGCAACAAAAGCAATGATGCTGTTCAGGGAAAACTGTCCTGCGGGGACTAACAAGGTCTTACACTAAGGTGGCTTCACAAGAGACAGACTCTGAAATATCTCGTGCAAAATTTCTTAACCTGGAAACCATGCACCAGGATTCAGGGGTCCAGGAATCCTTGGCACAGTAAGCATCTGTGCACTTTTTCCAGGACTGGGTCCATAGGTTTCATTATATTCTCAAAGGTGTCAGTGAGTCCAAGAAAAGTGAAGAATTACCCACATGGAGGAAAAGCAGCAGCACACGCTTCCAAACTTCTCCATAAACTTCTTCTCCCTGACTTCTGGCACACGACTTCTCGGAGTTACCAGTGAGGCGTGAAAATGAAGGTTTGACATTCAGTGAAGCTGGGGTAGGATTCTCCTCCTGTGAGGATGAGCTGATTCAGAGCCAGGCTCCAACTAGAAGGCTCCCTACCCCTGCTCAGAGAGTTGCTGGGGAGCCCCCAGGGGCTGGGTAACTTTGCAGCAACGGAGTGATGGAGGTGCCCCCGTGGTTCCAGGCCATCAAGCAGGGTTACAATAATCTCTACTGCGAGAATTTTTCTTCCAATTTGAGACAATGATAACTAAACACCCACCTAAATCATTTTTTAAAAGTCATTAATCTTTGATCGTGTGACTTCCTAATGAATTCTCCAAGCTCGACTAGTATAAAATGTGTTCCAAGGTGACCCAGGAGATTAGCTGCTGGGGTTATAAGCCGAGAACCAGGTACAAACTGGGATATCTCTAGCACCAACAATGGCTTCTGATCCAAAACAACTAAACTATAGTTCTCCTTTCTGCCAATAATTAGATGGAAGTTGTTTATTAAAGCCATTACTGGATGTCATTACTGATACTAACAACAGTTAGTATTTATTAAGCATGTATTACATGCCAGGCACTATATTTTCTTATATGATCCTCAGAACAGTGCTGTGACTGGGTGGCTGACTAGCTCATCATTCCCATTTTTTTAAAGTCTTTTTTTTCTTTTTAAGAGATGGGGGTCTCACTGTGTTGCCCAGGCTGGAGCACAGTGACTATTCACAGGCGAGATTCCACTACCGATCAGCACGGGAGTTTTGACCTGCTCCATTTCTGATCTGGGCCAGTTCACTCTTTCTTAGGCAACCTCGTGGTACCCCACCCCTGGAAGGTCACCATATTGATGCTGAACTTAGTGTGGACACTTGGTCAGCATAGCGTGCTACAGCCCAGAAGTCCTTGGCTCAAGTGATCCCCCCACCTCAGCCTCTGAAGTAGCTGGGACCACAGGCATGCACCACTGTGTCTGACCCATCATTGCCATTTTACAGATGGGCAATTCTAGATTTAGAGAGGTAAAGTAATTTGCACAAAGTCAAAATGTAAGCCAAGATTTTTCTGACTTACCTGTCTTTGCCCTTAACCACCACACTGTGACATTTATTAATATGATACTTTCAGCTCACCAGCAGTGGTATCAAAAGGTTAAGAAATGAGTTTAAAAGATGGGAAGAGGCGGTGATAGGGGAGAAGAAAGTCTTGCTTTCTGCCCCTGAAAATACTTGTCATATCCATTAGAAGGCCGTTCTCCCTGTTTCAATGGTCAATTGCTGTATAGCAAACCACCCTAAAACGTGGAGGCATATGTAGGGGAGAAAAGATTTCTTTTCTCATTCATCACTGGTTCATGGATGAGGCATCTAAAACAAGATAGATTAACAAGAGAAAAGCATACAAATGTGTTTCATATACGTTTTACGTGATATGAGAGTACTCAGAAATGAAAACCCAAAGAAATGGTAAACTTGCTTATTTTTATGCTTAGTTTAATGACAAGGTGGCTGGTCGTGGAGAAGTATGATTGCACAAAGAATGTGTGATGCAATGGTAGTAAACTGGGGTCGGGAGAGGAACTGTTTATTCAGGTTCCTCTCTGTGTCCCTGTGTCTTCAGAGATAAAGAAGTTCCTTTCTACTGGCTATTGAAAGGGCACCTCTCACATGAGGGTTTTATGACCTGCTTCAGGGAAAAGTCAAAAATTCTTTTCCAGGTTTTATGGCCTGCTTCGGGGGAAAGGGTGGGAGAAGATCAGAAAGTCCTACCTGCTTCTGTGGCTTTCTCAAATGCCAAGGTGCCATATTTTGGAGTAGTGGGTCCTGAACCCCATCCCATAAAACAAAAATTTGTGATAGCCTCTCATAGTTCTGTGGATTGACTGGGCTCAGGTGGGTGGCTCTTGCTTGGGGTCTCTCGTGCAGTTGCAATCGGGAAATGGCCAGGGTTGGATTCCTCTGGAGATTCAACTGGGCTGGACATCCAAGATGGTGCCTGCACAGCACTGGCAGTTGACAACAGCTGTCATCTGGGAGGTCAGCTGTCTACCAGAGTGCCAACACCTGGACTTTCCATGTGACTTGGGCTGTGAAATTTGAATTTCAGATAAACAATTAATAATTTTTTTAGTATAAATTGTCCTGGCCATGCACGGTGGCTCACACCTGCAATCACAGCACTTTAGGAAGCCAAGGTAGGCAGATTACTTGAGCTCAGGAGTTCGAGACCAGCCTGGGCAACATGAGGAAACCTCATTTCTACAAAAATACAAAAATTAGCTGGGTGTGGTGACACATGCCTGGAGTCCCAGCCACTGGGGAAGCTGCGGTGGGGGGATTGCTTGAGCCCAGAAGGTCGAAGCTGCAGTGAGCCGAGGTCGCATCACTGCACTCCATCCTGGGTGACAAAATGAGACTCTCTCTCAAAAAAAAGGAAAAAGAAAAAGAAAAAGAAGTTTGTCCCAAATATTGCACAGGACATACCCATACTTAAAAAACAAAAAATCATGGTTTATCTGCAATTCAAACTGGGGAACTGGGTACATATTTATACTTTAAAAACCTATAATTTATCTGAAATTCAAATTAACTAAGAGTCTTATATTTTTCTTTATCTGGTAACCCTACCTAGGAGACCATTTTTCTACCATTCTCAACTATTCATAGTTTGCATGGAGTTGGCCTTAACCTCTGTATTCGTTTTCTCTTGCTATGTAACAAATTAACAGAAACAGTGGCCAGCTCACAGTTTTATGGGTCAGAAGTGGCTCAGCCGGATTCTCTACTTAGAATCCAGGTGTCAACAGGGCTGTGTTCCTTTCTGGAAAATCTGGGAAAGAATGCACTTCCAAACTCACTCAGGTTGTTGAAAGAATACAGTTTCTCCTCACATTTTCCACGTGGTCCCCTCCATCTTAAAGTCAACAAGGGCACTTGGAGTTCTTCTTGTGCTTTTATTTTTTATGATTTCTTCTTCTCTTTTCTCTTCTGCCACCAGCCAGATAAAGTTCTCTGCTTTTAAGGGTTCCTGTGATTAGATTAGGTCCACTCAGATAATCTCCCTTTTTTAAGATCAGCTGTGCTATATAGCATAACACAACCATAGGAGTGAGATCTCATCACATTTACAGCTTCCAAGGAGTAAGGGGCATCTTAGTTCTTTTGCATTGCCGTAAAGGGATTCCTGAAGCTGGGTAGTTTATAAAGAAAAGAGGTTTGTTTGGCTCGCAGTTCTGAAGGCTGTACAAGAAGCGTGGCTCCAGCAGCTGCTTCTGGTGAGGCCTCAGGCTGCTTCCACTCATGGCTGAAGATGAAGGGGAGCCAAGGTATGCCAAGACCATGTGACAAAAGAGGGAGCAAGGGGGGCGGGGTAGAAGTGCCAGGCTTTATTTAACAACCAGCTCTCATGGTAACTCAGAGAGCAAGAACTCACTCATTACAGTGAGGACAACACTAACACAACCATTCATGAGAGATCCAGCCCCATGACCCAGACACCCCCAACCAGGCCCCACCTCCAACACTCGGGGTCACATTTCCACATGAGATTTAGAGGGGCCAATTAAACTATATCTATATCCAAAATATATCCATATCCAAACTACAACATGGGACCTTAGGGGCCATTCTTAGAAATTCTGCCTGCCATACCCCCAGACCTAGGGGTAGGCCCTGAGAGTCTTAACCCAATGGATGCTTCTGATGTCCACCTGAAGCCAGTGGTGACTGGTGTAGGGATTGGCACATTATCCAATCAGAGTCAATGAGATGGAAGAACATGTTTGCCCAGGATTGAGGGAAAGAACGTTTTCTCTTCCACAGGATTGGGCACTACCTGGATATAGGTCTGGAGGCACCACCATCTGAAGACCATGATGGCTGGGCTGGAAGCTAGCAGGGACAGCCACAGAGAGCTTGACAGGGAGCCTGCCCAAGGGAGCAAAGCCGAAAACTGGGTTGGTAATGTCATCACAGGGCTAACTCAGGCTACTCCAGGACCCTACTCTACTTGTTTACTTGTAATTCACTGGGGACAGGATGAGGTGGAAAGGTGTTGTGCAATCCCCTCATGCCTAAGAAGCTTTGGTAGGTTTTTCCTATCATCTGCACATCTGCAACTGAAACATTCATATATATATATTTGTTTTATTGTAAGTGTGCGAAGATCTTTATGCATTGGGCAAAATAGCCATTTCTTTATGAGAATAGTTCCTCGGCCGGACGCGGTGGCTCAAGCCTGTAATCCCCAGCACTTTGGGAGGCCGAGACGGGCGGATCACGAGGTCAGGAGATCGAGACCATCCTGGCTAACACGGTGAAACCCCGTCTCTACTAAAAATACAAAAAACTAGCCGGGCAAGGTGGCGGCGCCTGTGGTCCCAGCTACTCGGGAGGCTGAGGCAGGAGAATGGCGTGAACCCGGGAGGCGGAGCTTGCAGTGAGCTGAGATCTGGCCACTGCACTCCAGCCTGGGTGACAGAGCGAGACTCCGTCTCAAAAAAAAAAAAAAAAAAAAGGGAATAGTTCCTCAAACTCACTCTTGCAACAAAATAAACCACTATCCATCAAGACACAGGAAAAAGGAATGCAGGGATTTAGGAATGCTATACTTGCTTCTCTTCAACTTTAGCAGCAAAAGTAGGAATGTTCTCAAGATGCTCCTGACAATAATTATGTTATCCTAAGCAATAGGATGTTGGAGAGTATGGGGGCCTGATGCACGGGACTTCAAGTTCTCAAGGTGTTTCATCTTCTCAGTTCAGGCACAATGTTCTCGGTGAAACCATGCCAGGCACAGGAGCATCCTCTTCACCCGATTTTATACACAAGACCGACCAAAAACGGTGATTTCTGCTAGGTTCCCGGAGTCCACTATGCCCACTGTCAGCAGGACCTGGATCATCCACTCCATTTCTGGAATTATGGCTCGATCCGGGCCAAAGATCTCATCTGCCAGCCATGCCTCCAGGTAGAACACCAAAGGGTCTCTCAGTTCCTGCACCGGAAACCACCTGAAACATTCTTTTTTTTTTTTTTTTTGAGACAGAGTCTCGCTCTGTCACCCAAGCTGGAGTGCAGTGGCCAGATCTCAGCTCACTGCAAGCTCCGCCTCCCGGGTTCACGCCATTCTCCTGCCTCAGCCTCCCGAGTAGCTGGGACCACAGGTGCCCGCCACCTCGCCTGGCTAGTTTTTTGTATTTTTTAGTAGAGACGGGGTTTCACCGTGTTAGCCAGGATGGTCTCGATCTCCAGACCTTGTGATCCGCCCGCCTCGGCCTCCCAAAGTGCTGGGATTACAGGCTTGAGCCACCGCGCCCGGCCGAAACATTCTTAACTGATACAAGAGGTGATATCACTAACCTGTGTGCAGCACATCTGGCTCTTGGTAGATGATGTCAAACTTGGTAGACAATGTCAAACAAGTACCAGATGAGTCTCTCATTTACAAAAATGCAGGTGTGAACCTGTGCTAGGTTACTGGTAATCCAACAGCAGGAAAATTTCTCCCAAATAACTCCTAGAGAGCATCAGGTCTCCAATAGCTTTGTGAAGCCTGACCCCCTAATTTTTCTAACCTCTTCAGGTGAATAGCCAGGCTGATTCAAAGGTTAACAAGAGAAAAAGCAATGTGCTTGGCCTAACTCATTGTCACCTGCCCTTTCTGGAACTTTCTCATGTCTTTCAATTACCTGCCCATTCACTTTTCCAGGACTTTGTCAGGAAAAAAGTTCTTGTGGAACTATAGCCTGGTGCTACAGCTCTGCCAGTACCTATGGGCATTGACAGCTCTGCGGGAGAGGGGTGTCTTTAAACAACATAAAACAGCAGGGACTCTTGGGGTCCTGAAACCTCATCTCTAAATAACTAGATTCTCTATCTCCCCAAGATAGGAAGGACTTTGGTCATTGGAATTCACTTTCATTGAGCAGCTAGTAGGTGTCAGAGACTACATGATAGTGATGACACAAACACACAAAATACTATATATACATAAGGCCGGGTGTAGTGGCTCTCACCTATAATCCTAGCACTTTGGGAGGCCAAGGCAGGAGGATCACTTGAGTCCAGGAGATCGAGACCAGCCTGGGCAACACAGCAAGACTCCCTCTTTACCACGAGTAAAAATAAAAAAATACTATATACACATGAACATTTTGAATCCTACAGCATCTGAGTGAGGAAGGGATATGTTTTCACTCCTTTTAAAGATGAGGAAATTGAGATTCAGATAGGTAACTTAACTTGCCCCAGGACCCAAGCAGGTGGGGAAAAGAGGCAGGATTCACACAGGTGGCCACCTAACTTCAGGCAGTACACTCCAGTACCTGGCCCTGAGCTGGGCAAATGAAAAGTGGCTGGAGCAAGAACCTCAAATTGTGTTTTGTTTTGTTTTGTTTTGTTTTGTTTTGTTTTGTTTTGTGTGGTGGCGGGGGGCGGGGGAAGTCTCACTCTGTCGTCCTGGCTGGAGTGCAGTGACATAATCTTGACTCACTGCAACCTTCAAGAGATTCTCCTGCCTCAACCTCCTGAGTAGCTGGGATTACAGACATGTGCCATCACACCCAGCTAATTTTTGTATTTTTAGTAGAGACAGGGTTTTACCATGTTGGCCAGGCTAGTCTCGAACCCCGACCTCAGGTGATCCACCTGCCTCAGCCTCCCAAGGTGGTGGGATCACAGGTGTGAGCCACCATGCCTGGCCAATTGTGTGGTTTTAATCCTTCCAATAATCCTGACAAACTAGGTATCATTAACACTGGCCCCATTTTACAGATGAGGAAACTGCTTACAGAGTAGCTTTTTCAATGTCACAATATGCGTACAGAGTTAGAGTTTGAGCCTAGGGCTGGTAGATGCGAGGAGAGGGGCTCAGAGCAGAACTGGGCAGAAACTTGGAGTCAGAGATCTGATAATACTCTGGTATCATTCATGCATCCATTTATCAATTCACTCATTTGTGCATCCAGTTATTTATTGAGCATCCCTTGTGTGTTACACTGTGAGAAAGGCTCATACCACTGATCTTGCCCTCAAGAGATTCATAATCTATCAAGAGAGATGATTTTTTTTGTGTGCGTGCCCAAAAAGAGCATTCTATCAGGGGGTGTGTCAGGAGCCGAATCCAGAAAGAGAGTAATGGCAGAGTTCATTGCAGGGAACTGAACTGACCCCACTTTGGGTATTTCAACAGAAAGCAATTTAATACACGGAATTGAATGTTAACCACATCATTGAAAGAGTTGTGGAGAAGACACTTAGGCTGGCCCTCCAGAAATGACCCCCAGGACTGACCCTCCAGGGGAGCCACTCCCTCAGCCACAGTCAGAAAACTGGGAATCAGAAGTTGCCAGTGGGACTAAGGAGTTCAAGAACATAGCCAGAGCCGTAATCTAAGGATCAAAAAGCTGCTGGTACCCAGTTCAGGAAACTGGAGTGCAGAGCCTGGCTGCTGCCACCGCATCTCACCACCTACAAAGCTGGACACTGGACTACTACCACAGAAAATTCCACATCTCTGCAACCTTGCTTGCATTCAGAAGGCTAGCCAAAGGTACAGAAATATGACCTCCACCTCACTTCCATCTCCCAAATCTCTATCAGTCACAGCACACACCTCTACTTGGTAGAAACTATTCTGCATCCTGAACCCTAGTTGCGAGGGAGTCTGGGGAAAGTGGTGTTTTAGCTTCTGCTCTTCAGGAAAGCACACAGATGGAGGTTGTAGCCAAGCACTGACAGACGATAGTGAGCTAGTGAACCGCCCCCACCCCTCAAAAAGAAGAAAAACCCTGATGTGTAGCAGTCGCCAATTTCAGTGGTGTAAATACTCTCATGGTGGCTAATTTTAAGCTACCAATGTGATGTCACTGAACTGAGAGTTGGAAAGAGCTATGCAAAATTGGCTTTCATAATTTTGTACAAACCAGCTCCAGCACACCACCGCTAACAGATCATATCCAGTTTATGTCCGAGGCAATGGGGACAGGAGATGGAAGTGAGAGAAGGACTTAGGATGCCTTGTTTGTTCCAATTTAAGTAAAGCAGAATTTCCCACTCCTGTTTCACATTGCCCCGTTGACAGCTGCCTTACCACTTTACTCTGTGGGTTATGCCGGCTTCTTTCTCAGTGCTAAGAAACTGATCTGTGTGAGACCTGGCGCAGTGGCTCATGCCTGTAATCCCAGTACTTTGGGAGGCCCAGGCAGATGGATCACAAGGTCGGGAGATTGAGACCATCCTGGCTAACACAGTGAAATCCTGTCTTTACTAAAAATATAAAAAATTAGCCTGGGCCTGGTGGCACGCGCCTGTAGTCCCAGCTTCGCAGGAGGCTGAGCCAGGAGAATCACTTGAACCCAGGAGGTGGAGGCTGCAGTGAACCAAGATCGTGCCACTTCACTCCAGCCTGGGTGACAGAGCGAAACTCCGTCTCCAAAAAAAAAAAAAGAGAGAGAGAGAGAGAAACTGATCTGTGTGGGTTGCAGCCCTGACTATGGAAGGAACACAGCCAGTGAAATTAGAGCTTCCCCACAGATGGGAAACCGACTCCAACGCTGCACTCCGAGGTGCTGGCAGATTAAGTTTCATCATTCTCCATTTTCCCCCAAATGTTTGCAAGATGGCAACACCAGGGAAATGGAGGACCCCAAGTGACAAGAGTCAATAGGAGGCCACTTGCTGATCAGTGTGAAGGAGAGAATCTTTCGAGTCCTTCCTTTTTTTGCAGGGGAGGGGAGCTTTTGTTTATATTTAGTTAGGGAAAAATCCTCAAGCTCAACCACTGTGAATTATTGAGCCAAAGATAAACTTCAAAAGGAGCCAGCCCCCTTCAAAAAAGAGCGTGAAAGACACTGGAAAAGACAAAAAAATTGATAACATAAAAAACAAGGATCTCAATTTAAATTGGTTCTGTGCATACAGGGAAAGAAGGAGGTGGTTTTATTTTTAACTAAAAAAAACCAAACACTTGATGGCTGGATCAAGAATTAACTCAGGACCAGATGGGACATGGCTGGGGCCTCCCAGCGGAGCTAGAGCTAAGAGATATGGCCTGGCCTCCTTAGGAAGTTCTAATTGGCTTAGGCCAACAGTAGTGTGGGAACATGAAGGGGGGGGGGACTGGGGTGCCATATATAAAAAGTTACAGGACAGTTCATCTACCTCAAGTGTCTTACAAGAGCGCACCTCTTGAATTTTAACGACTGGAGTTACGACTGGGCAATTAACCCCATGCACAGTCGCCCTCCACCCAAGACAGCCAGAGACAAAAGGCAGAGATGCTAACAGGCTCTCTGAGGTCAATAGAGTCAGGCTTTCACCCTCCTCCTGGGCAGAAGGAAACAGCTTTTCTTTTCATACCAGGGTCTCCAAAAAAGAAAGCACACACTCAAAAGAAGTGCTGTATAACTTATTGTTTTATAAAAACCCATTTTCTTTCTTTCAAATGTACTGTAATTTTAAATGTTTAGAGGACAAGTGGTAAAAATCCCTTTAAAAATCCAAAAGACCTGAAGCGGCTTTAAGCTGCTAGGAGCGTTGGCTATTTACCCAATAATAATAGCCATTCAAGGCAAAAATCACTTTTCTACCCAGGCCAGGAAACAGTGGAGAATGAGTTACTGAATGAAGTTTAGAGCATAGTTTCTGAGGAACTGCTGTCTCGAGTTTATGCAACATCTTGGAAATGACTAGCATTTTGCTATTTGGCCCCCACTCCAACCCAGCCCAATTCCTTTCTGACTAAGGCAGAAAAAAATACAGTGGGGACAGCCTGCACCTGAGAAAGCCCCTAGGCGCTAGGGGCAGCTATTGCTCTTTGTAAAAAACAAAAGGGTGACAAAGGTGTGAGTGGATCACTAGGATGGAATTGAGGATGCCCTAATTTCAAATAAAGTGGCTTCCAATGTCCAAACTGCCAGGAAAGCAGTTGCAGAGACAGAAGGGATAGGAGTATGTATATCCCAAAGCTAGAGAGAAAGAGAGAGAGAGAGAGAGAGAACAGATTTATTAAGTTAAGTTGTGACCTTAAGCTCTCAAGTCATGTGGCACAAGGTATGGGCTCTTAGTCCCTTTTCAAAGGCTTACTTGAGCTTGTCTCTCTTAGTTATATACAACCATAGACTGCTATGTGGGGTTTAGTTAAATAATTTATGTGATTGTTTTAATAGAAAGTTCACTCTTTATAGGAAAATCAATAATGGCTACATCGTGTCCTACTTTGTGCAGGCGTGAGTTGAATCTATTCCCTTGGATCCCCGCTGCCCATGATGGGTGTTCAGCTAGGAGGGTTGGCACTCCAAGCTGGAGGACAAATACTGAGGAGAAATAGGCATAGAAGAGAGACTTGCTCCCAGCCAGGAGTAAGTCTTGCAAAACTAAACCTTTTGAGCATTAGCCATAAGACCATGCAGGACCAGCTCTGTGGGCAGGCCAACAGTGCAGTCACACAGCACTCCCATGCTCAGAAAGGCCTGGTACTTGGGGTTTAATGTCCTGTGGTGAATCATTCTCTCTTTTGTAAGTGAAGTCTGATGGGGCAATGGAACATTATGTGGAAGCTTGGAGCCTCGGCTCATACAAGATCCCACCTCTCGCACTTCCCAGCCTCCTTAGGATAGGTTTTTGGCAGCCTGCTCCCCACCCCCTGGTGCCCTGACCCTGCCCAGCCTCTCCCTCCCTGTGTACCCACCCAGCAACCACTGGGGCTCTCTCCCCCTGGGAGAGGGTCAGGGTGGCAGCCCCAGAATTGGCATCCAGCAGGCCACTTGACCTGGAGCAAGCCCTTCACCTGCTCCTATCCTAGCCATGAGGTTGCCATCTCTAAGGGTTAACCCATCCCCTATGGGTGGAGGCAGCATTCCTCTGAGAAGGGGAAATTGACTTTCCTGCCCCGACATCAAGGCCTGCAGGTCTGGCTGGAGAAAGGAGGGACCCGGCAGGTGGCAGGGTAAGTGCAGAATCATAAGGCAGGACCCCCAAGCACTTTTGAGGGTCCTCACTTGCACCAGGAGTATCCCATACCCAAAGGAATATGACATTAGGTAGTAAGTACTGGTTGAGAGAGAGACCGCAGAAGAAAGGAAAATGTTTTATATTTTAGTACCTTTAATGGCACGTTTTTCCCCCTGCATTTTGAGCAGGGATCCCTGAACTTTCATTTTGTACTGGGTCCCCCAAATTATATAACTAGCCCCGTCACCATATTTTACTCATATTTTGCTCCTGAGGACTAACCTGAACTCACCATTTGCATCATTTACACATCTCTCATTTGTATTAGTCTCCTGGCCTGGGGAGTAAGTGTAGCCCAGCGTAAGACCTGACTTAGGCTGAGCAACCCAAGCAGTTACCTGCCCTGTGGTGAGCTGGTGAACAAGTGACAAAACGTTCTCCAGGGTCTAATAGCTCTGACTGGTAGCATTTGCCTGTTTCTGTGGTGTAAAGATTCCCGCCACAGCTGACTTCAAGCCACTAATATGACATTGCTGAGATGCACACCTTCTGCTCTGGTGTGCAGGTAGGAGCTGGTTCCAACACAAAACATGGGCTCCAAATCTTTGAGGCATTAAACCAGGACCATAGGAACAGAGGGGGAACCTCAGAGGTTAGGAGACTTTGGCAGAAAGATAATAGAGCAAAAACGTCTTCTCCTAGATGGAAGGCTTTCCATCTTGGCAAACTTTGATTCCATACTGGTATCACCTTGGGAGCTTTAAAAACCCACATACCAGCCAGGTGCAGTGGCTCATGCCTATAATTCTAGCACTTTGGGAAGCCGAGGCAGGAGGATTGCTTGAACTCACAAGTTCAAGACCAGCCTGGCCAATATGGTGAAACCCCCGTCTCTGAAAAAAATTCACAAATTAGCTAGGCATGGTGGTGCATGCCTGTAGTCCCAGCTACTTGGGAGGCTGAGGTGGGAGGATCACTTGAGCCCGGGAGGTCAAGGCTGCAGTGAGCTATATGATCATACCACTGCACTCCAGCTGGATAACAGAGTGAGATTCTATCTCAAGATAGATAGATAGATAGATAGATAGATAGATAGATAGATAGATAAAATTAAAATCTACATACCCAGACCAATTACATCAGCATCTCTAGGGTAGACCAGGCAGAACTTGTTTTTTCCTTTTTGTAATCCCCAAATGATTCCGATGCGAGGACAGTTTGTAAACCAGGGTAGCTCGGTGGTTGTCTAACTTTGATGTGCATCAGAATCCTCCCGGGGTTGGGTAGGCTTGTTAAAACACCCATTGCTAGGCCCCACCCCACAACTTCTGATTCTGAGGCCTGGAGTAGGGCCCAGGAATGGGCATTTCTGACCAGTTCCCAGGTGATGCTGATGTTACTCTTCCAGGCACCGCACTTGGAGAACCACAACTCCAGAAAAACCTGCCTGGCACCAACTGTCCTGATTAAGAAGGTGCCAGGTATAAAGCTTTTACTTAATTGGAGGCCCTAGGGTTGGGGTTTACATTAAAAGGCAAGTGAGCTGTGAATGCCACCTGCTTAATTAAAAATGCATACAGGGAGAGGAAGGCCAGGTTGGTCAGCCCTAGGTGGTCACCTTCAAGGACTTGCTGCTGGGTAGGGCAGTCTAAGAAGGGGGCAGAGAAACGGGAGCCAGTCTGTCTCCCTCTCCAGGAACTGCCAGCCGCTTGGGCTTGGTCTAATCCTGTCCTAAAGCATATCAGCAGCCCATGCCTGGCCTCTGAACCCTCTTAGGAGGGTCTTTCCTGTGCTCATTTTTCTTCTGATTTACCCTCATACACTTCTGCATTGAAGCCTCTTTCTCTGACCAAAATAGAAGCCATGATTGGCAAACAAAATCTAGTTAATAATAACAATTTTTTTTTAAAAAACCCAACCACCTTGGTGTTTAGTTGGGTGAAGTGGCATGCACCTGTAATACCAGCTACTTGGGAGGTTAAGGCAGGAGAATCTCTTGAGCCCAGGAGTTTGAGGCCAGCCTGGGCAATATAGCGAGACACCCATCTCAAAAAAAGTTCTGCAGTGTTGGGATTCCTGCTGCCTTGGAAGGCAAGTTTGGGGGAACTCTTGTTCATTGAGCAACTGTTTCACATACTGCTCTATCTAAGGCCTCATTCTTTACAGAATAATCTTTTTTTTTTTTTTTTTTTTTTTACAGAGTCTTTCTCTGCCACCCAGGCTGGAGTATAGTGGCATGACCTTGGCTCATGCAGCCTCCGCATCCCAGGTTCAAAAGATTCTTATGCCTCAGCCTCCCAAGTAGCTGGGATTACAGGCAAGCATCACCTAACCCGGCTATTTTTATGTTTTTAGAAGAGATGGGGTTTCACCACTTTGGCCAGGCTGGTCTCAAACTCCTGACCTCAAGTGATCTGCCCGCCTTGGCCTCCCAAACTGCTGGGATTACAGGTGTAAGCCACTGGGCCAGCCCTGGGTAAATCTTTTTAAATGTAATTGAAACTAAAATCAAACATGTACAGATGTTCTAACACAGGAATTCCTCTCCCAGGAATACCCAAGAGAAATGAGTTCATATGGCCACACGGAGTCATGTACATAAATTTGCAGCAACTTTATTCATAAGAGAGAGGAAAAAAAAAAAGGAAACAACACAAATTTCCATCAAAGGTAGAATGGATAAGTAAATTGTTGTGTATTCATACAATGGAATACCACCTAGCAATAAGAAAAAAAAAAAAAAGAACTACTGATACACACAACAATGTAGATGGACTTCACAGATACACTGACTGAAAAAAAGGCCAGGCACATATGAGTATGTATGTTCTGATTGAATTTACATGAGTTCTAGAGGAGACAGAACCAATCAATGACGATAGAAACTCAGGATCGTGGTTAAGGAGGCAGAGGGTAGTATTGACTGAGAAGGGGCAAGAGGGAACCTTCTAGATGGCTGGAATGTTCTATGTTTTGATCTGGGGCTGATTGCATGAATCTAGAAGTATGTAAATTTTATTGAGTTGTACACTTAAGACTAGTGTACTTTATGATATATAAGTTACACTTCAATTTTTAAGAAATGTTTTAATATAATTGAAAACATCATTTTAGGCCATCTGGTCTCAGATAATCGTTTTTGATACCTGTGAACTGAGGTTTGAAAACGTTTGACAGTTAGCAAAGATTTTTTTTTCTTCTTTTTGAATTGGACAAATAAATGGTTCTTGCCAACCAGTGCCCCAAGAAATTGGCACGTGACCACTACCACTGGTATGGATTGAACTTGTACCCTTTACCCCTTGGCCAAGCCCTGGAACAAACCTTGTATGTGCATTCTCATCCTCACAACTCTGAAATGTAAGGACTATTATTATCCCTATTTTATGAACAAGGAAGCAGAATTGGAGAGATTGAGTAACACTGAGAAGGGAACTCAGCCCTGGTGTTACCCAGGCTGAGCTCTAACCATCCATCATACTGAGGCTACAGCAGAAGATGTCCTGCACGTTTTAAGGAAACCAGTCCTTATGAAGGAGTTGTAGGGGCAGAACGTGTGATACCTTTTCTCAGTCATCATAAGTGTCACAGCCAACAATCCTATGACAAAAGACAGGTTAGCAAGAGAAAAGCATAACAAATCTACTTAATTTAAGTTTGTTTGTTTATTTGTTTGTTTGAGATGGCGTCTCGCTCTGTCATCCAGGCTGGAATGCAGTGGCGTGATCTCGGCTCACTGCAACATCCGCCTTCCAGGTACAAGTAATTCTCCTGCCTCAGCCTCCCAAGGAGCTGGAATTACAGATTTGCACGCTTGGCTAATTTTTGTATTTTCAGCAAAGATGGGTTTTCACCATGTTAGCCAAGCTGGTCTCAAACTCCTGACCTCAGATGATCCTCCCGCCTCAGCCACCCAAAGTGCTGGGATTACAGGCATGAGACACCCCACCCAGCCAAAACTGTCTATTTTTATGCTTACATTCCATGAAGAATGGGCAGCCTTGTAGAAATGTGACTGGACAAAAGGGTATGATCTCATGGTAATAGACTGAGGAGGAATCCCAGCAGCCCTGCCCAGATTCTTGGCTCGTCTGTATAGCATTCCTTCCTTTCAGGTATGAGGCAGGACCCCTCTGAAATGAGGGTCTTCAGGAGAGAAGGGAAAAGAGAGAGAGTGACCTTTCTAGATTGTATGGCTTGCTTTGGGAGAGAAGGGTTCTAGTTTCCATGACTCACCTTTGGAAGAGGAATTTGGGTTTTTATGACTTCCTTTGGCGGTGGGAGCCGGGGGTGGGAAGTCAGAGACAGGAGAGTAGGAGAAGTTCAGTGAAACTTTGCTTCTGAGGCCCTCCAATCTCCTTCGGTTTAAAGCACTCAGCATGCCAAAGTGTCATACTTTGGGGTATTGCGTTCCGAGCCCAATAGGGTTGTAATTGTTTTTGCACTGTGGCCCCTTGGAGCCTTCTCAGAATCATACTTTAAGTGCATACAATAAAATACCATGGAATTGCAAAGCAAACCAATTATATTGAAATAAGCATGAAAATATTTGGTGATGTAGTCATATACGTGCTTATTTAATGTATTAAATAACTAGGTAAAATAACTGCTGTAATTTCAAAACAATGATGAGTGTAATTGGTATTTGAGATACCTGCAGTAACTGTAACATAATATGGAAATATCTGTGATTTCTGTTGGCGACAAAGTCACAGCTCCTGCCAATAGCACTGTGGTTTGTTTCCTACGTCTATTAAAGGATTTCAGTGAGAGGTTTAGTGAAAATGAAGATGTAATTTTCCTTCCCATCCAAGTTCACGGACCTCCTGCCGTCTATCAGTTTAGTAATCCTGCCTTCCAGGAAGCAGCCAAAGGTCATGGAAGGAGAGGGGGCAGCTGGGCTGAGTTCGGCTGCGTTTGGGGCTGGCTCTAGCAGGAGCTCACTGGGTGGCCTTCCAGAGCTCACTTCCTCTCTCTGGCTCTGGTCTCTTCCTCTGTAAAAGGAGGTCCGACTTAAGCACTCTTCACAGTACCCGGTTGTGCACTTGTCCCCAGAAGTTTCTCCACTGGCTCCAGGGCTGTCTTCAGCCAATCAACAAATGTTTCATGTGGCTCACCCTGTGCGGGAAACCTGGAACCCCTGACGGGAATCCCCATGCTTCCAAATGCAGAGGGGCCTCCCCTCCTGAATGTGAAGGCCAGCAAAAACCCCAAGAGAAACTACTAGGAATATCTTCCTCTCCCTCAACTCCCTGCATTCTGGAGCCAGGGCATTTGCAACTTGAAATTCTTTCTCATTGATTCTGTACCCAATGGAACCCGGGTTAAGTAAGAGGAGGGAGTATATAATCCAGGTTGAGTCAAGGCAGTAAACACTGGAGAAGATAAATAACAATGCGAGGGGCAGAGAATGGGCCCTGGAAGGAGTGATTAATTACCAAACACCCGGTTCCAAAAACAAGCAGGCTGCGGCAAGAGGGAGAGATCTGAGGAGTCAGACCCCATGTCCAGAAGGCTTTTTGCAAACAAAAGGGCTAGTGACGAGCCCTGAAAGCTGGCAAGGCATGAACTGGCCAAGGGGAGGGTGCCAGATGGCAAAGGTCAGTAAGTCAGGTTCCAGGGCACGTCTCTCAACCAGCACCACCGCAGGCCTCAGACCTGGCTGCACAACAGAATCACCAAGTTGTTGTTGTTGTTATTTTGTTGTTGTTGTTGTTGTTGCTGTTTTCAAATGGAGTTTTGCTCTGTTGCCCAGGCTGGAGTGCAATGGCACGATCTGGGCTCACTGCAACCTCCACCTCCCAGGTTCAAGCGAATCTCTCACCTCAGCCTCCTGAGTAGCTGGGATTACAGGCGCCCGCCACCGCACCTGGCTAATTTTTGTATTTTTAGTAGAGACGGGTTTCACCATATTGGCCAGTCTGCTCTTGAACTCCTGACCTCAAGTCATCCACCTGCCTCAGCCTCCCAAAGTGCTGGGATTACAGTCGTGAGCCACTGTGCCCGGCCTGTTGTTGTGGTTTTTGAAGCTAGCAATGCCTGGGTTCCATCCTCAGAGATTTGGATTCAATTTAAGTGAGTGGGAGCCCAGGTATGAAGGATTTTTTAAAAGCTCCCAGAGGATTCTAAAGCTGAGCTAGGACTACAGACCACTGCAGGTGGTAAAGTCCCCAAAGCAGCCAGCCGGGAAAACAACGTTTTTCTTCCATCCTGCAGGCCGTGGGCAGGGCACTCCCTGGGCAAGGTGGCTCTCAAAGGCAGAAACCTGCAGGGGAGCCCTGGGGTCAAAAGGGGGAGGGCTATGGGAGATGAGAAGCTGGATCTGTGGACTCTCTGAAGTAAGACTGCCCTTCCCCGCCCTTGCTGGCGTTGGCCAGTGTAGACACCTGCTGCTGCGTCTTTTTCCCTTTCACTCAACAAAAACATATATAAAACATCTGCGAAGGCCAGAGCATCTGGTCCAAGGGCTGTGGCAGATATAAAAGGATCTGCATAGTCTAGCCTCACCTGCCAGTATGCAGGAGCAAAATGCCACAAAGGCATTATTCCACCTCTTGGTTGCGCCGCTGGTCAAAGGTTCCCACACCTGAAATCCCAGAGAGGCCCCCCAGGTGCCCAACCTTGAGCCCTCCAACCATGCACTGGTGATTGGGGGAGGCCTCCTGAGACCTCTGTTTATGGGGTACCCAGAGCCTTCAGGGTGGCAAGGCCTTGGTCAGAGACGCGTGAGTTTCAGGACGGGGTGTGTGGGGAGAATCATTGCTTTTCCTGCTTTGTCTCTACTTTATTATCAAGGTACGATTCCAGCATTCGCCCCAAGCCCCACATATTCATGTTTTCAACAAATATTGAGGTCCCACTGAGAGATGGGCACTGAACTAAAAGCATGGCGAGAAAGAAAATGACTTTTGGCAGGGCACAGTGGCTCACGCCTGTAATCCCAGCACTTTGGGAGGCTAAGGCAGCCGCATCACTTGAGGTCAGGAGTTCTAGACCAGCCTAGCCAACATAGTGAAACCCCATCTGGACTAAAAATACAAAAATTAGCCGGGCGTGGTGTCATGCACCTGTAGTCCCAGCTAGTCAGGAGGCTGAGGCAGGAGAATCGCTTTAACTGGGGAGATGAGAGGTTACAGTGAGCCCAGATCGTGCCACTGCACTCCAGCCTGCGTGACAGCACGAGTCCAAAAAAAAAAAAGAAGAAGAAGAAAGAAACAAACAAAACAGATTCAAAAATCCCTGCCCTCGTGGCAGCTGCCATTCTGGTGGGAGAAGAAAAGCCAGAAGCAAGACAACCAAGTAAACTATATAGCATGTCAGATGGTAATGAGTGCCAAGGTGTACAAGTAAACAGGAGGGGAGGATAGGGAGTATATGGTTGGGGAAAGGCAGAGCCAAGGAAATCCTCCCCAGAAGCTGACATCTGCACAAAGACCTGAAGGGAAGGGCTGAAGGCATTACCTGGGGGGAGGAGCTTTCTAGGCAGAGGGAGGAGCATTCCAGGCAGGGGAGGAACAAGTGCAAAGGCCCTGAGGCAGAAGTAGGCAGAGGCAGGCTTGCCATGTTCCAGGTAGTGTGACTGGAGGGGAGGGAGCAAGGAGGAGGGAATAGAGGTTGAGGTCAGACAGGCGATGGGAACTAGGTCACGTAGGCCTTACAGGACACTGTGTTTCAGTCAGTGCTGCTTTTACTCTGAATAAGCTGGGAAATTGCAAGGGTTTTGAGCTGAGGAATGATATGACATGACAGGGGCACACTGGCTTCTTCACTGAAACTCAACTTCAGGGGGCAGGAGTGAAGCAGAGAGGCCAGAGAGATGTCATCAACAGAGAGAGCCAGGCTCACCCAGACTGGTGACAGGTAACCATGAAAACAGTCTGGGAGTGGGATTTTTGGTTTGGTTTGGTTTGGTTTTGTACAAAAATAGCGACAGGGTCTCACTATGTTGCCGAGGCTGGTCTGAAACTCCTGGGCTCAAGGGATCCTCTTGTCTCAGCCTCCCAAAGTGCTGGGATTACAGGCGAGAGCCAACAACCCCAGCCTAGGAGTGTTTTGATGGTAAGACCAACAGGCATTACTAACAACCAGATGTCGATTATAAAAGAGGGGAGAGGCCGGGAGCATTGGTTCATGCCTCTAATCCCAGCATTTTGGGAGGCCGAGGTGGGCAGATCACTTGATCTCAGGAGTTCAACACCAGCCTGGGCAACATGGTGAAACCCCAGGATATGGTTTGGCTGTGTCCCCACCTAAATCTCATCTTGAGCTGTAGTTCCTATAATCCCCATATGTTGTGGGTGGGACCAGGTAGAGATCACTGAATCATGGGGGCAGTTACCTCCATGCTGTTCTCCTGATAGAGAGTTAGTTCTCACGAGATCTGACGGTTTTGCAAAGGGCTTCCCCCTTTGCTGGGCACTCATTCTCTCCCCTGCCACTCTGTGAAGAGGTGCCTTCTGCCATGATTGTAAGTTTCCTGAGGCCTCCCCAGACACGCGGAACTGTGAGTCAATTAAACTTCTTTCCTTTATCAATTACCCAGTCTCGAGTATTTCTTCAGAGCAATGTGAGAACAGACTAATACCCCCTGTCTCTACCAAAAAATACAAAAATTAGCTGGGCGTGGTGGCGCACACCTGTAGTCCCAGCTACTTGAGGGGCCGAGGAGGGAGGATCACTTGAGCCCAGAAGGTCAAGGCTGCAGTGACCTATGAATGTGCCATTGCACTCCAGCCTGGGTGACAGAGCAAGACCCTGTCTCAAAATGAAAGAGAGAAGAAAGAAAGAAAGAAAGAAAGAAAGAAAGAAAGAAAGAAAGAAAAGAAGGAAGGAAGGAAGGAAGGAAGGAAGGAAGGAAGGAAGGAAGGAAGGAAGGAAGGAGAGAGAGAAAGAAAAAAAGAGGAAGGAAGAAGGAAGGGAGGGAGGGAGGGAGGGAGGAGAGTGATGGGGGATTTTGAGGGCAAGGGTTTGCGCCTTCAAATCAGGAAGAAGTAGCTGCATACTGAGATGGAGAGGGGGTTATGGATTGGAGAGGTGCAACAGGGAGGGAGACAGTGGAGACGTTTGAGGAACCTCTCCAGCACTTGGTATGGGAGATGTGAAGGAAGCTGAACAGGTAGTTGGGCAGTTTTACATGTACTGTTTCTGAGCCTCCAACCCTAAATGGTACCCCCCTATCCTGCGTAGGGCAACTACCATTCCATGCCACTCCATCCTCTGGAGCCTTTATCCTCTCCCTCCACCAAAGAGAAACAAATCCACCAAGCTTGCCAGCTCCTGGAAATACTGGAGACCCTTGTCACCTGAGGTCAATCCACATGGGGAAAGCCCACTTACAGTGAACCAACTGAAATAGAGACCAAAGTTTCCAAGTAATACAGGGGGAAAAAATTGAACTGGGACTTGATCTCAAAAATGACACTTGAATCATAAAAATAAGTTATTTTTGATCTCATTTATATGTGGAATCTAAAAAAGTCGAACTCATAGAAACAGAATGGGCTGGACACTGTGGCTCACGCCTATAATCCCAGTACTCTGAGTGACCAGGACTGGCAGATCACCTGAGGTCAAAAGTTTGAGACCCGCCTGGCCAACATGGTGAAACCCCATCTCTCCCACGTCTACTAAAAAAAAAAAAAAATTAGCTGGGCCCAGTGGTGGGCACCTGTAATCCTAGCTACTCAGGAGGCTGAGGCAAGAGAATCTCTTGAACCCAGGAGGCAGAGGTTGCAGTGAGCCAAGATTGCACCACTGCACTCCAACCTCGGCGACAGAGCAAGACTTCATCTCAAAAATAAACAGAGTAGAATGGTGGCTGCCAAGGACTGGGGCATGGGGTAAATGGGATGTTGGTCAAAGGGTACAGTTTCAGTTATGAAGGATGAATAAGTTCTGGAGATCTAATATACAGAATGATGACTATAGTTAATAATACTGTATTGTATAAATTTGCTAAGAGAATAAATATCAAGTGTTCTCACCACACACAAAATGGTAACTATGTGAGGTGATGGATGTGTCAATTAGCTTGATTGTCCTAATTATTTCACAATGTATACATACATCAAACATTGTATAGCTCAAATATATACAATTTTTGTGTTGAACCATACTTCACAGAAGCTGGGGAAAAAATAAGTCATTTCATATTTAAGAAAATGGAGTTTCTAAGTGCAACTGTGCACCACTCTTAGCAGTAACAAAGTGCTAACAAGTTTTGTTGGGAGTTCAAAGCTTTTCTTTTCCCGACCAAATCATCTAGAGACAGAACAGCCTCCAGTTCACCCTTGACTTTCACACACTATCATAAAGAGGGTCATTTTGGCAAAAAGGTTCAAGGCCTTCATCAGCTATCCCAAGGGTCTCTCTTGATTCTTTGTTCTTCAAAGGGTCCACTTTTGGAAATTCCCATCATGCCTCCTGCCTATGGATCGTCTCTTTGGCTGAGAACTGAGCTAACTCACTCAAGATCCCAATTAGTGGCTCCTCGTGAGATGGAAGTAATTCTCCGGCATCGTCCTCATTTGACTTCAGAAAATCCAGCAGTTCAGGATTCATAGTTGCACCGCACCATATTGGGCTGTGGTCTGCTTCCTGGCAACTGAAGGGCAGGACGTAGGTAGCTGATAAGGAAGGAGGGAAGGATGTCTGCGTGGAGGCAAATTTCATGCAAAATTCATTACTGAATATTTCTGTAATATGACAATTTCTTCTTTCCTAGCCAACCACACAACTGCAGAGATCCACAGAGCTACCGTTTGAGGAATAAGGAACCCTGTACATAGCCAAGAGCATTCTAAAATCCCCAGACCTGAATCCTACTTCTGACTCTGCTAGGACACCTCAGGAGTTACCATCTAAGAAGGAAAAAGATGCACAGAAGTTTCCCATTCAACAGCTACGATTCTACAACCCCAAAGTCTTTCTAAACCACAGGCTGCATTTTCCATTTTGTTTTGCTGTGTTTTCCTTCGCGCGCCTAACTCCGGAGGCAGAGTTCTGCCCCTACAAAGCCACATTCATGTCATCATTCCAAAACTCACAACTCCTGAAAACTTTGAGGAATGTTATTAGCCCCTGTAGGCAGAAGGGCTGTTTCCAGGGTAACAGCAACTCCACACTAAAGAAGAAAGGCATTTCCCTTCTTATGCTCCTCTCGGAGTTCAGGCCACCGCAGAGAAACCCATGCCCCGAGCCTGAGGGACACTTCCTGTGGCCTTTATGCAACCAGCCCAGCACCCACCCCGAGGACACACAGCCAGCCCCTGTGCACTGGAAGGCCACACTTCCTGCCTCTGATATCTCATGTTGATCTCCTGCCATAAATCTACCCATGCCTGTTCGTCAGCACGTCCCAATCTGTGGTCTGGAAAAGTCAGCATAGATGTGAGAGGAACTCCTGCACAGGCGTTTGTTTTTCCAGCCGCCTGGCTTTTGTTTTGAGCAAGGTGGAAATGAAAACTGTCTCTAAGGGAGAGAATGCTCCTTCCAGGTGCTTGAGTGATTCCGGGCCCAGAGAGCTTAACCGTGCCCCTTTCACCTTGGCCTGGGTCCTTCTTGACTGAATAAGACACATTTCCGCCATCTAATAAAGAAACTTGGAAATGAGGAAGGAGGCCCGCAGGGGACATCTTGGATGCCCTGTCCATGTTAGGCTTTCTCCCCAGTGTTGGTTGGCTTTCCTGATTGCCTAATCCAGACAGGCTCCAGCAGGGACCCCTGAAGGCGGACCACATTGAGCTGGGTGAGAGATCCCCCGTGAGACTCAAGACATATCCAGTTCAAGAACAGGGCTCAAAAGCTTATGGGGCTAAGGCAGGTCATGGCCACAGGTCTCTCTACCAGATCCCCTCCCCATCTCTGTGTGCCCCACAAATCCTGCACCCATCCACACACAACTAAGCCTTGCATTTACTTGCAAGTTTCTTGAGACATGGCTGAAAAAAAAAAAAAAAAAAAACTGTTTTTGCCAATGACACTGATCTTCCCTGATTCATAATGGAGTCAGACCTTCGAATTCCTCCTGGGGACAGAAGGAGAAGTGACTAACAGGAAGCCCTTGGGATTGTGAGATTTACCCTTGAGAATGGAAGAGCACAGTGGAGAAAAAAATGAACGCATGTAACAAAATTAGCGGCAAGTGCAAGGCCGGACAGCACTATTGAAGCTCAGTAGCAATTCAGGGAAGGGAACTACCGGGGTAGGTTGACTTGCGGCAGAGAGGGTGTTCTTGAGGGTGGGGCAAGGTGGGGAAGTGCTGAGGCTAAAGCCTTTTTTTTTTTTTTTTTTTTAAGAGTCAGGGTCTCATTCTATTAATATCTCCCAGGCTGGACTGCAGTGGCACGATCATAGCTCACTGCAGCCTCAAACTCCTGGGCTCAAGAGAGCCTTCTGCCTCAGCCTCCCTAGTAGCTGGGACTACATGCACATGCCACCATGCCCAGATAATTTTTAAAATTTCTTGTAGAGGCTGGGTCTCACCGTGTTATCTACCCAGGCTAGTCTCCTGGCCTCAAGCAATCTTCCCGCCTTAGCCTCCCAAGTCCCTGGGATTACAGCCATGAGCCATTAGCCTGGCTAAAGCTAAGTCTTACAGATTTCCATAGGAGAGGGCCAGGCAGGGGGTGGCAGGGCCAAAGCACAGAAGTGGGAATGGCCCTGGCATATGCTGGCAGAGAGAACAATCCATAGAAAAACAGAATTTGCTTATATTTCATTTAGAGGATTTTCTAATATAGATTCAAGTCATTCAATATTTACTGGTACCTACTATGAGGTACCTACTATGGGCCAGGCACCGTGTTGGGACCTACAGGGGATCTGGGGCTAGTCCAGCAGGACGAAGGACCAGAACAAACAAAATTACATGTCTGTGTTTGGGTTCCCCAGTAGCTGACCCTGAGACAAGGGTCTAAGTACAAGTGCTATATCTGGAAGGAGGCAGGGAAGGGAAGGTGGCCAATGAGCAGGTTACTGCTGTGGGCAACTGGGGCACAGTCCCACTGGGGATCTGAGAGCTGGCACAGAACAATTACTTGGGAATATTCCATCCATGGAGTGAGGGAGCTGGGGTATTCATCCACCAGCTCCCATCAGTCATTGGTTGAGGGCTGCTCCCAGGGAGCATTAATCCCCTGGCACCTTCTGCTTGACAGAGAAGGCTCAGGTGGTCAGAGACAGACTCCAGGCACAGGGATACAGGTGCTGGCAACTATGTGCACAGAAATAGTAAGCATAAGGTGACATGGGCAAGGCATCAATAGTGTCTACTGCACATGTGACTGAAAGGGGACAAAGAGGATATGGACCTGTGGCCTCCATAAAGACACAAGGACAGAGTTTCCATAACACTCTTCAGAAGATCCTTGGGGTTCAAAATGCTGAGAGCCGGGGCTGGGGAAGTAGTACATCATTTCGAATAAAAGGAACATTGTGAACAAAGACAACTGAGCAAGGGTCATGTCTGGGAGCTGAAAGGTGTGATTTGGCTGAAGTATAGTGACAAGGAAGGTCAGAGGTAGGGATCTGAGCCACACCGTGGAGAACTCGAATGCCAGGCAACAGCTTTAATCTTCATTCCACAGGCAATGAGGAGCCATCGAAGGTGTTTGAGCAGGGGTGGCATGGAGTAGTGTTGTAGGAACACTAACCTAGCCAAAAAGACTAGGTAAAAAAAAAAGAAAGAAAGAAAGAAAAAGTCCCCAAATGAATGTTATCCACAGTGGAGATTATTTCGGAAGGGAGATTGATGAAGTGGGCTCCCTGCAGCTCTGGCCCCAAGAGAAAGACCCCTGAAAAGAATCGCGTGGGAGCTGCTAAAAGGGGGACCAGCCCCTCGGCTGCCTGGCCTGATTGTTCCTTCTGGCAAAGATGTGGGCCCACTCATTTCTCTCCTATTTTCTTTCCTCCAAAAATGCTTTTGGCCTCTGGTTTCCGAAAGCTTTGCTCAGTGAGTTTAAACAGCATCTCACAGCATGGCCGAGCAATAACAAATGGCGCCTGGTGGCTCGCCTGCTGGTGGCTTAAAAAACAATTGATGACTTTTAATCAGCTGAATGAGCATGGGACAAATGACAGCATGGCCTGAATGCAGCCCAGACGTCATCGGCTGACATCAGTGGGGAGGAGGGAGGTGCCCTTCTGGTGAGCTTGGGAACAAACAGGAGCAGGGGCTGGCGCTTGAAGCTCCAGGAGGCAGCTCTGCTCACACCCCAAAGCGGTTGCCTTCTTCTGTCCCTTCTGGGAGACCGGGTGGGCCAAGGGCTGGGGCACTGGAAGACCGGGGCTCAGGGTCTCCAGATGTCACTTGGTAACCGTAGGCATCAGTTCCCCTCCAGACCTCATTTCCCCTCTGATAAATGGAGGAGATGAAGGCAAGTTTGTGTCTTCTGTTAGGCTGTCCCATATGTGGGATAGCTTTAGACTGAATCTCTAAAGGACTCAAGTGAAGGTCTGTTTATATATTCTGCTCCTATCAAAACTATCAAAAAACCATCAACACTCCCACTGCGCAGCCACTTTCCCCCACCTCCCCCTACCCACACACCAAATGGATACTCACCAAGCATTCCTTTTTTTTTTTTTTTTTTTTTTTTTTGAAACAGGCTCACTCTGTTGCCCAGGCTGGAGTGCAGCAGTGTGATCTCAGCTCACTGCAACATCTGCCTCCCAGGTTCAAGCGATTCTCTCCCTCAGCCTCCTGAGTAGTTGGGATTGCAGGTGCATGCCACCACACCCAGCTAATTTTTGTATTTTTCGTAGAGATGGGGTTTTGCCATGTTGGCCAGGTTGGTCTCCAACTCCTAAGCTCAAGTGATCCACCGGCCTCAGCCTCCCAAAGTCCTGGGATTACAGGTGTGAGCCACTGCGCCCAGCCTCACCAAGCATCTCTGATAAAAGAGTGCAAATTTGAGCAAAGGAAGCAAAAATGGCAGGAATGAAAATAAAGGTGTCTGTTGAGTGCTTACTACATGCCTGGCCCCGTGCTAAGTGTTTATAGGCATTATCTCATTATCCCCATCTCACATGAGGTGAGGTGGGGAGGAAATAGGCTGGGAAGGGTAAAGGAATCTGCCCATACTTCTACCACTAGGAAGTGAGGGACGCGAACACACGCCTACCTGCTTCCAAAGCGCTTGCCCTTCCTCACTTTTCCAGCCCAAACTGGGGCACAGGAGCAACTTAAGAAAGTAGGCTGGGAGAAAACTTGATCTGATGCAGAAACGTATAAATTCTATTAAGAAATGCCACAGGGTACACCTCAGTCACAAGCACAGGAACACAAGACCTGTATGCCATGAATCTTCCCTGACCACCAAAATTTAGGAATTAAGAATCTCCTTCTCAGGATGATTTTTTTTTTCATCCTGTGCTTGGTCTTCAGGAATGGACACTCTCTCCTGCTCAGCTTGCCCACCCTCCAGGCCACAATTGCAGACAGCTTGTCTCCCCAAGAAGAGCTAGCCCGCCCTCCCTGGCTTATGCCAGGCTTCGTAGGAGATGGACCCTGAGATGGTGACTGGTGTGTAGGATCCTGATTGGAGGCTGCTCTCAGGAGCAATGCCTGTGAGGGAGGAAGGGCTGCAGTATAGGCCAGAGGGAGAAGCTGAATTTCTCTGTGCAGCTGCAACAGAGGCCACAGACAACCCCAAGGAAAGTTCTGGGGCTGGGATGGCCCTTCAGAGATGTCCTGAACTGAGGCAAGGGGGTGAACCCTTGCATGGTCTCTCCTGCCTATAAACTAGTCATTGAATGAGTTGCCCTCCCAGAAGGTGGCAGGGTGCTCCCTTGGGCAAGGCAGCTCAGCCAGTTCCTATCAGCTAAGGACAATTCCAAGTGGGCAGCGGTCCCCACCTAAACTTTTGAAGGGGGTAGTTATGTGGTGTGCCCATGCATCCACCATCCTGTCCAACAAAAACTCCTGCTCATGCTTCGGTTGGCAGCTGAAGCCTGGCTCATTCTTTCTGAACTCCTAGACACTCCCTGAGCCCCTAGACTCGCCACTATTTCCATCCGCAATGATGGCCCTGCTTCAGAAATGTCATATAACTCCTTACCCTCCATCTCTAGACAGTGAGAAATGGAGATCACCTTTACCACCTGTTCCCGGCACAAAGAAGCCTCCCTTAGGTGCTGAGTAGATGGATGTTGCATGGGAGCTGCCAGCAAGCCCACGGGAATGTTCCAGCTTCCACAATTTCCTCTCCATCAGTGCCTCAAAGTGTCTACGTTGCTTCTGCCGATGACATACAAGCACAGAGAAAGCTTGCTCCCACAGCCAACCTGGCAACCTCTCTTGGGCTCAAGCCAAGAAAGTCCTGTCCTTGTTCCTTCCCTGTCCAGTGTTCTGCTGTAAGTCCACTTCCTAGCTAAGAGGGCCAGGCGCATTTAGAAGCCTCCGTGCCAGGGAAAGCCCAATGCCATTGCCAACTGCACTACATCGCCGTTCTTCTGAAGGAAATTACTATTGATCCCACAGCTCTCCTCCCCATGCTGTTTGCCGGGGACAGCCAAGGATTCCCGTGCCAGCTGGGCTCCCACACTGCTCGACTGTTCCTGCACCAGATGGCCAGACCAACACCCTCTGGCTGCCGCACGCTCCCTGGGAGACGAGGCTCTGACGTCTATCAGCCTGGCTTTTTGTGCATGGGGAGGACGAGGTCAGGAATTACAGGGCCAATCACATTACACTAAAAATCTCTGCACAGCGTAAAGATTTCCAAATCCCAGTGGTTATCAGTGTAACCAACAAGGCAGGGAAACTGTTTCTGTAGCCTTAACTTTCACTGCTCTTTTCACAAATACTGGTTGAATGCCTCCCTGGACTGAGGGATGTGATGGTAAACAAGACAGTCCCTACCCTCAAGCTAGTTATAGTCTACTGGGGTATAGGTAGGTAACCATATCATTTATTGTTCAAACTAGGACACTTTTGAGAAAGTAAAAGGGATGTTTTTACCATTAAACCAGGGTAGTAGGTACAAACAAGGAGGTGTTCCAGGCAAACCAGGATGTTTGGGCACCCCAGATAGAGACACAGCATGACCAAAATGGGGGGAGCATGACCAAAATGGGTCATGGGGGCATAGTACTGTTAGGTGGCGCCACAAGGTGGCGCAATTGAAATACTCGTAGCTTTTCTTTGTTTTTGTTTTCTCTCTTGAAAACTGATTTTTCTTTCCATTGCCACAGAGCCAGTAGAACCCTTCCATGGTGTGCTGGAGCCAAAGGGTACTGGTGTGTGAGATCAGATCATCAAATTTTCAGGAATTTTTGCCAACTGGTTACTAAGCATAGCCATTCATAAAAATTAAAAGAAGTAAAATAAAAAATAGAATTATAATTAAAATAATTAAAATTTAAAATGGAGTCATATTTAAAACAAAGGTAATAAATACTGAAAACTCACACCTTCCTGACTGCTTTGCTAGTTTACTATTATTTACTCTCATGAGGTTATCTACTCTTTCATGACTGTGTGGTAGAAATACTATGTAAAAGGCAGGGCGCAGTGGCTCACGCCTGTAATCACAGCACTTTGGAAGGCCGAGGCAGGCGGATTACGAGGTCAGGAGTTCGAGACCAGCCTGGCCAACATAGTGAGACCCCGTCTCTACTAAAAATACAAAAATTAGCCGGGTGTGGTGGCAGGCACCTGCAGTCCCAGCTACTCAAGAAGTTGAGGCAGGAGAATCGCTTGAACCCAGGAGGCGGAGGTTGCAGTGAGCCGAGACCACACCATTGCACTCCAGCCTGGGTGAGAGAGTGAGACTCTGTCTCAAAAAAAAAAAAAAAAGACAGAAAGAAGAGAGAAATACTATGTAACAGTGTGCCCTTGTCTGTTCAACTCCATGGTCAGCACCATCACGGGGCAGCTTGAGACTGGCTGTGGTAGGAGTATTTGCATCATGGAAATCAGCAGATACTACCAGAGCTTGGGGGGCAGGGAGCCAGTTGTTAAACATTTACTAGCACATCACTGGAGCCATCATTTAAGTTCAATAATTTATATGGCTGATTTCATGTACTCTGGGCAGTTCTATCACATTCCCCAAAATTATAATGTCCACTCTCACCTAAAACAACACAGAAAGTTGGGGGAGGAGGGGGTTATGTTCTTCCTATAACCTAATCTGAACACTGAAGAAGGAGGAGCCCCCACACACAGTTTAGTGCTAAGTGCCACAGTGCAGATGGGTGAATCAGGGAGTCCACCGCCAGGCTCTAGACTGCTGTGGAAAGCTTACCCCGAGGGACAGGTGCCTAAAATTTGCATATTCAAATTGACCAGTGGGGAACTCAGTATATCTTGTCTGTGATT
The DNA here is from genome assembly GCF_009764315.1 of Trachypithecus francoisi. Classification (NCBI taxonomy): domain Eukaryota; kingdom Metazoa; phylum Chordata; class Mammalia; order Primates; family Cercopithecidae; genus Trachypithecus; species Trachypithecus francoisi. The sequence continues at coordinate 98,211,218 of NW_022681471.1, forward strand.
GGTGGGATGACTTAGGGACTGCCCATGAGTACCACTTGTGCTGTGAGTCAGGGCCCCGGTAGCAATGGATGGAAGACTCAGCAAGAAGGTTAATTGACAAGAGTTTAGTAAAGGGACTGTTTACAGAGTTGTGGGCAGATTACAGAAACCACAAGGGATAGGGAAGTACCCTGGGACTAGCAACAGTGGGAAGCTGCCACCACTCCCTGGACTGAGGGGACCAGGGGTGGGGGCTGTTAGCAGAACCTGGAAAGAGCTGTAGGTGAGGGCTGCTAGGGATGAGGAATGCAGCCACCACCAAAAGGGCAGCCCAGCTGTGGAAATAAATACCCAACCTCTGACTCCTCCTACCTGCCTCCCATTGGCCAAGCCAACCAGAAGCCAGTGATCAAGGCAGCCCAAGGGATCCAGTCCACAAGGATGAAGGATCAGCCTCCTGGGCACAGAAAGTGGATGGGGTTGGGGGAGGGCAAATAGATCTGCCCAGCCAATATGGTGCTGCCCCTACCAGTCTGCTGGCTTGAAGAGGACGTGCCAGAGACCACTCACCTGCATGGCTGGCCCAGTAGAACAAACTACAGGCTGACTGTGGGCCTAGAGGCAGGCAGACCAGCCAGAGCCTGGCAGAGCTACACCAGAGTCAAAGGAGAGCCATCCAAGACCGTCCACTTGATGTAAACATGATGTGGACAGGGATGTATCTTAACTACACCTATGTCCAGAATTAAGCCTCTTAGCACAGGTGTGGACTTTACCTCGAGGCTAATAAAGCTTAAAGTTCAGGGCCTTGACTCTCACAGTCCCCTTCCAAAGCCCTGGTAGGGTCCTAGCAGTTATCATTTGTACCACTGCACTGTTTTTCTTCAAGAAGGTGCCAAAATTCATGTAAGTTTAGGCCCCCAAACTTGGATCTGACCCTGAAGCTGCATTAACAAGAGATTGGGCTGCTATTCTGGTTTCTCCTTCCAGGGGATAAGTTTATCCACAGGGTCCAGGAGGGCAGAAGGGACTGTACCTCCTCCCAAGAGGGGTTTTGACTCCTCTCTGCTTCTCTTGGAGGAGCATTTCCCAAGCTCCTCCTCCTCACCTCGTTCTGGGAGAGGGTTAATAGATGTGGGGGTAGGAGGCCTCTTGTGGCCAAACACTTCTGGAAAGATTGGCGGCCTCTCCACTGCCCCCCACCCACCAACCTCCGGAAGATTCACAATGTACATTAGCATAGTAAAGGCTCCAGATAAAGAAAACATTTGGCTTTGTTTACTGTGGGGGTTGCCCATACTTCCTGGAGCTTAAGCTGAAAGCGAAAGGATGAGTAGGAGTCAGATAGGAGAGGGTTTTAGGCTTGAGGGTACAGCCCCAGCAAAAGCCTCGCAAAGCCTGGAGAACTGGAAGAAGTTGCTGCTGGAAGGCAGAGTTTGAGGTGGTGGAGCCGGGAGGGATGGACTAGAGGAGCCCCCCAAGCAGGCCTTTCATCCTGAGGACACCGGGTGACAACACACTCAGAGCTCTGAATCAGAGCTGCCCTGAATCAGAGGCAGAGCTCCCAGCTCTCTGAAGGCTTGGCATGCTGCTGTTTGCATCCTTCCATCTGTAAGCGATGTTTAAGGCTGGGCAGGCGTTGTCCTCATAGAGTTTCTCCCTCATTGTCTCTGCCTCTGCTCACCCCAAAGCTGGCAGAACCACAGCACCCAGTGGCCTCCGCTGCAGAGGGCATGAGGACTTCAGTCTGGTTTCCCAGAAACAGGAGGGTTTGTAGATAACCCTGACTCCCTATGACCAAAGGCACCGTTCCCGAAACCCCTGTCCATGAAGCTACAGCCTAGTGCTGCCAAGTAAAGTTTAACAATTCGCCTACAGGGGTAGCACTAGCTGTTTCTGAAGTTCTACAGCCCAGGCCACCACTGGATGCTGGCCTCAGTCCCATGAGCCTTCAGCCCTGCCAGTGAGAAGTAAGAATTCACAGATTTATTGTCTTCTAGAAAGGTTGGAGGACACATTCCTCCATGCCACTCTCCCCTAGTTGAGGGTCTGTCCTTTCTCCCCAGCGAATAGTATCTCTCTGGCCAGAGAGGGAACGGACCAGACTTTGCTTTCCAGCCTCACATAACCACCCTCCTGATGTCAAATATGACACATTCTTCAAGCTAATGACCTCTGCCCCTGCCTTTAAAAAAACAGCCCTCCACTTCATCCATCTTTGGGCTGATGACTGCTTTTTCTCGAGCAGCAGCGGACTCTAGCATTTCCTTTGTTTTCCAGTGATGCTTTTTCTCCTCCATCTGATTTGGTGTCTGCCATCTGTGTCTCTGACTGAGCAGGGCTCCCCAGTCTCCTGGCTTGCCCCACCCATGCACCTTTACAAGTCAGTCTGGAGAGCCCCTGATTCCATGTACAGATTTGCAGGGTTGGCATTTGGCTATCACATTGGTGCTCAGAGTGGTCGTGTGAAAAGAGGGCGGTCTGGCCGTGGGACTGACTTCCCAGAGCAACAGGGCAAGCTGGTGGGTAAGAGCCAGCCTTTTTGCTGGCAAGGGACCTGGGCAGAGATGGGCCCTAATATACCCAGGAGCAACTTGAAGAATAAATACAAGTCATGAGCAGCATTACTGTCAGAGTGTGACAGCTGGCCACCTAGCCCTAGATGGGTACACAGGAGTGTCTAGAGTCTGGAACCTTCTGGAACGGCGTAAAGGAGTAGCTGAGGGCTCCTAGCTCCACCCTTGGCTCTTTACAAGCTCCTGCGCACACAAGGGTCCTGCCTAAAATACCGGAGGGCATGGGAGTCTGCTTGTTGGTCCCTGCAGCAATTTGAGTTCTCCAGGTAGCCGACACCAAGAGAGAATAAGTGTGAGAGATGTATTGGTGGAGATTTCTAAGAAGGATAAGGGGGAGGGAGAAGGGGTGAGGGGGCTTCAGACCAGGAGGCAGGTCTGATCCCTGCGGAAGGAGAGGGGAAGGAAGGAGGGGTGGGTAGACAGAGCCTCAGCCGACAGCGCAGCTCTGAGAAAGTCTCATCCAGGCTGATGGGGAGACCCAGAGCACAGACTGCCCACCAGAAACTTTCCATGTCAGGCCGTAATGACCCAGCTCTAGTCACCCTGCTATGCTCTGTCATCCTGCGGGAACAGCCTGGGGAGTGTGGCCTCAGCAAGAATGCTGCAGCAGATCCTGAAAGTACCATAGCCAGAGGGTAGCAGACCAAGACACTTCTCCCGGAAACTTTTCCGCTGAAGGGAGGTCTGAGAAGTGCCCTTGCATGGCTGCCATTGTTTTTTTGTGTGGGGGCAAGGGGGTATCAGCGAGGGGAACTCTGAACCCTGGTCTCATGACCTCAGTCAAACTTTTCTCTGTTGTAGCTTCTTAGTGTGTGGATGACACCTGGATTTTGGTTATTTCAGTCTTTGAGCTCCTAGAAGGTAGACATGGAATCAAAAAAGATACCAAAGGGCCTCCACCACCAGAGACAGACACATTCCAGTTGGAAATGGTCCAGAGTCCTTTTCTACTTGCAAGTACAGAAGGGATGTGGGCCTGGCGCGAGACCACTGAGCTATCCAGTCATGGATTCCATTATTCCACAAAGATGTGGTGGGCACCTGGCTACTGTGCCGTGCAGATGGCTACTGTGTGCCCAAGGGGGCCATGGGTCTCCTGAGGAGCAGAGGGGCTTCAGCAGGAAGATCTTGCTGCCCATCTCCCCCACCCAGCCTTCCTGATTCTAAAAAGGGAGGTGCAACATTCCAGATCAACCCCACTTGGTCCTGAGGAAGAGAGAAATGGTGAGGGGCGGGGGATGGTGGTCTCAGGACAAAGAATATAATCCCAGTGACTCCCCGGACACTTCCCCTGCACTATCACCTCACAAATACGTGCACTCACACGTGCACACACGCACACACACACACACAGCCATCTTTGGCATCATTAACAATTTATCTTTGAAGAAGTCTGTACAGTTTACAAATATTAAAGCATTATCTCACTATTTTAATCACAACGACCGCTTTGGGGTATTCTCGTTCTTTCTGATAATGAAGCTGGGCTCCAAGATCAGACTTCAACAAGGTCAAATGGCTGGTAGGTGGTTCTTAACCTTTGGGGCTGTCTCAGATCCCTTTAAGAACTCTCCCCTCGGAAAAATGCATACCTACGCAGAATTTTGCCCACTCTTTCAGGGATTTGCAGCCCCTACTTCAAGCTCTTGCAGGGTTCCGCCTCCCCACCCCAGTCCGCGGTAGGAGGCCAGACGAAAGTCGGCCCGGTGAGGCTGAGTTGGACCGGGCAGCCGCAGGATAAATCCAGAGAGGAGTTCGTGTAACGGCGCAGCAGGATTAAGAAATCTCCCAGACCAGGATGGGCACAGAAAGGGTTAAGGGGGTGGAGGGTTTTGTTTTTCACCTCTGAGGACTCTGTTATGGGTCATTAAGAACACAAGACCGAGCGAGCATTCCATTTGCTGGGCCTGCCTCTAGCACACAGCTCTGCTTCCCGACAAGATAAGTCCTGTGCAGAAAGGCAATCCTGGGCCAGGGAGGCAGATGGGAAACCGCCCCAGATGAGGCGGCTGCTCCGAGTGCTGCAGTCACACAGGGCCTTTCTGCTGCAAGAATGACACTGCCGAGAGTCTGCGTTCTTGCCAGCTAAGGAGGAGGAGGCTCTTCGGAGGCGTCTCCTAACACACTGCTGTTCTAGGCAGCTCTGCAAGGGGAACCCCCTCCCCCAACGGGGGTGCAGCACCGTGCCTCCAAGTGGAGGAGAGGCCCTCGGGTTCCCGGAGCTTGGAGAGGGTGCCTTCAGCGGTGCCCCGGCCACCTCTGGCTAGGCCCGCACACAGTTTATCCCCACCCAGGCCTCCTGGAACCCCCGCCCCGCATCCACCACCCAGGTGGTACCTGTGCCCTCCCAGGTGAGGAAAAAGGCCTGTGGAAAACACCATTACTGATAAGTAACAGTTCCTTTCAGGTTTAATGACACGTTGCATCCATCCTAAAGCTCAAAAAATAAATAAATAAATAAATAAATAAATAAGAAAAAAAAAAGAAGAAGAAGAAAAGAAAGAAAAAGAAAAAAGCCCTCTCGAGGGACTGCGCCTCGCGCCTGTAAATAGGAACGCAAGGCCAGGGCGCGCGCGGGGGAGGGCGCACAGCGCGGAGCGGGTGTGTAAATTAACCGGGGGCCGCAGAGTAAATACACTGCACTCGGTATTTATTATGCGGCCGGATCTCCGAGGGGTTCTCCGGCTCCAGTACGTGGCAAATCTTGTCCGGGGCGCCGCGGGCCGCGCTGCCGAGGGCTAGGGCGAGAGGGCCCGTGGCGGGGGGCGGGGGGCTTCTCCTCCGCTCCCGGGAGCCCTGGGGCAGGCCCCTTGCCGCGACGGCAGCGGGGAGGGCTTAGGCGAGGAGAGACGCGGCCCCGGGCGCCGCCTGGGCTAGGCCCGGCGGGGAGGGCGGCAGGGTGGGAGCGGGCGGCGCGCCCGGCCCCTTAGCATTCCGCCAGCGCGCCCGCCATCGCCGCGTGCGCCCCCGCGCCCCGCTGTAATTACCCCGATTACCAAATGAATCTCGCGCTTTTGTGCTCGCCGGGCGGTGGGTGCGGGGAGGCAGTTCTAATAGTTGTCATTAGGGCCGGGGGAGGCGGGGCGCCGGGGGCTGAGGGTGGGAGCGCGGGGGTGGGGGAGGCCCGCCATTCCCTCGCTGGCTCGCTCGCTGACAGGCGGTCCCAGGCGGCGCGCAGGCCGCTGCTGGCTGCTGAGTAATGATTTTTTTTCTAATTGGAGGCGAACAGCGGCCCTAATGGATGGAGCCGCTCTCGGCGCGTTCGCTGCGCCCGCCCTTCGATCAATACGGCTCGCTGAGACCGCCGGGCCGCGCTCCCCGGCCCTTTGTGGTCAGAGATGCCTCGGGGGCCCCAATCCCCGCCACCACCAAAGGCCCCCCACGCTGCCTCAGCCTCGCCTGGGGAGTTCCCCACCCCGCCACTCCGTGACACCACCCATCCTCCGGCCTACCCCCACCCCGGACACTCCAACCCCAAGCTCCTTCCCAGGCCCCCGCGCCCAAGCTCCCCTCTCGGAACACTCCTACCCCCCCCGTCCCCAAACACCTCCCCCGCGTGTCCCCGCCGTCCCGAGCCCTCCATCCCTTCTTGTCCTCACACTATGCCCAGCAGCCTGGTCCCCGTGGCCTTTCAGCCAGGGTGGGTTAGCAGGGAGGTGTAGGGGAGGGCAGACCCCGGATTGCCACCCTCACCCCTTCTCCGTGACCGCATTTCTGCCAAGCGCCCCAGGCCAGGCGGAGAACCGGGCACTGGCGACAGCCTGCGAGAGTTTACACCGGCTGGTCCGGGAAGGGTTCGCTGAGTCCAATTAAATCCCCACGTTCTTTCCTTCCTGAGCCTGCTCCATCTCGGAGTGGCTCCAACTGGGACCCTTCGGCTTTCTGAAGGTACAGAATCTTGCCAGCACAGACACACTCCCTGGGGGCACCAGTTTCCAAGAAGCCCTCTGGAATGTTTAGCTCAGAAACCGGACAGGATGCACTAGTCCTCCTACGTCAGGGGTGAAATGTGCCCTCTGTTTTGCAGGCCCTTCGTGCGCTGCTTCTAACTAGCTGGTGACCTTGGGCAAGGACTCAGTGCCTGAAGGACCCTTTTTCTTACACCTTGCAGAAGTTTATCCAGCTCTACAAGCTAGGCTGCTGGGATACAACATTAAAAGGAATGGTCAAATCTTCCCACTCCTTCCTGCAGTTTGCAGACTTTCCTCCTTCCACCCTGCGGAGAGCAGATCCTGGGAAGCCCAAGCTGCTCCACCTACCCGCCTTCCTTCATCTGCTCACTTTCTGTTGTTGGCTGTGATTTCTGCATAACATTTAGCATCACCTAACATAATAAACGCTTGCTTGGTTTTTTTTGTTTGTTTGTTTTTTGAGACGGAGTTTTGCTCTTGTCACCCAGGCTGAAGTGCAATGGCGCGATCTCAGCTCACTGCAACCTCCTTCTCCCGGGTTCAAGCGATTCTCCTGCTTCAACCTCCCAAGTATCTGGGATTACAGGCACCCGCCACCACGCCGGGCTAATTTTTGTATATGTAGTAGAGACGGGGTTTCTCCATGGTGTCCAGGCTGGTCTCAAACTCCTGACCTCAGGTGATCCACCCGCCTTGGCCTCCCAAAGTGCTGGGATTACAGGCATGAGCCATCACACTCAGCCAACACTTGCTTGTTTGTTTATTGTGATTCTTCCCCCACTGCTATGTCATCTCCACAAGGACTGGGATTTTTATCCATCTTGTATCCTCAGCACCTAAAACAGAACTTGGAACATAATAGGTGCTCAGTAAATATTAGTTGCATGAACAAATTGAAGCAATTTGAACCTGGTGAAACCTCTTCCTCTCCTCTCCTGAGAGAGGATAAGACTTTGACTTTTCACTTATTGGGCTCTGTGGCACATTGTGTTTTCCAAATAATGGCCACAGCAATGTTTCTGGTCCCACATGCTATTCCAGCACTGTGTCTCTACCCCCTTCAAGAGAAGTCTGTTTCCCCTCCACTTGAACCTGGGTGGGCCTTTGTGACTGCCTCCATGAACAGAATGTGGCCACATACATCCTAGTCTAAGTCATAAATGATTACATGGCTTCTTCTCTCTTTTCTCTTGGGACTGGCACCCTTGTAACCCAGCCACCATGTTGTAAGGAAGCCCAGACCACATGTAGAGGCCAAGTGTAGGTGTTCCAGTCAATAGCCCTAGCTAATGTCCTAGCCGCCACCTAGCACCAACCACCAGATAGGTGAAAGAGCAAGCCTTCAAATGATTCCAATCCGGGCCTTTGAGCCACCCCAGTTGATGCCAGTTGCATAACCATTCAAGCTACCCAGCTGACACTGAATGAAGCACAAATTATCCCTGCTGGTACAGCCAAGTAGCAGATTCATGAACAAACTAAATGTTGATGTAAGTCACTAAGTTTTGGGGTAGTTTGCTACCCAATAGAGAGCTGAATCCCCCATTCCACTGACTTGTCTTCAGTCCTCTATTACCTGGGCACACCACGAACCTCCTTGTCACAGTACACAAAGTGAACTCTTTTCTGAGGCTCTAAGCTCTGTGCTCCATCCCTGCAGCCACCTTTTTGAGGATCCTCAGCACCCCGTCCCAGTAGCACAGCCTGGATAAACATCAGCCCACTATAAATCCAACAGGCCCTCCTGCCCTCCTCTGGGCTTGCTCCTGGGAGGCCCAGCCCAGCAGGAGGAAATCACTCAGCCTTGCTAAGCGGTAGCACCACCACCAGCCCTGCGAATCCTGCATCTTCCTGCTCAGCTCTCGACACACAGTTGCTTCCCTCATTCTCCATTCAGTTGACTTCATCCCCACACCCCGCTTCACAGAAACCATGACCTCCCCCACCCCAGCATGTTGCCATCACATGTCTGTCCACAGCATCTTGTCTGCCTACCCTCTGGTTCCAGGTGTCTTTCCACCCATCTTGAGGCCAATCCACTCTTGGGCTCTGGGTGCTAGCCGCTCAAACTCTAGGGCAGCACTGCACAACAGTTGCAGTGATGGAACTGTTCCATCTCTGTGCTGTCCAATAGAGTAACCACTAGCCACCTGTGACTACTGAGCGCTTAAAATGTGGCCAGTACCACCAAGGAGATAAATTATTTTATCTTAGTTCATTTAGGTAGTTGAACGCGGCTAGTGGCTACTGTATTGTACAGCGCAACTCCAGAGATTAGTCCTGCCCTCTCCCAGGTCCTCAGCTTCACCCTCCCCATCAACCAACCATTCACAAGTCCTTCTCTCTCATCTCCTGCTACCTCCCACTCCACCCCCACCCACCCCCACTGCATTTTTCTCTGGTCCTTCACAGCCAAACTTCTTCATGGATTTGTCGCCACTGCCTCTTCTTCCACACCCGCACCTTGTCCATGCCCTAGGTCTTTGTGAATGTCGTTTTCTTCCCACCTTCCCAGCCCCTCCCCACATAATGAATTCTGATCACCTTGGAAGCGTCAAGGTAAAAAGTTACTTTTTCCAGGAAGCCCTACCGGACACCCCCATCCCAGAAGAGATTGGTTGTCTTTGCCATGTGTCCCCGTGGTGCTCTAAACAATCTCTGGGACTGTACATGTCAGTTTCTTGCCATTGCCTGTTTAATTACCAGGCTTCTCTGCAGACTGGTTGTCCCGTGAGGTAGAAGCCAAGCTCCCATGCCCATCATCACATTCCTGTGCTTGTGCCAGGCACGTGATGGGTGGTCAGTAAATATTTGTCGAAGAAAAACCCTAAGGGGGAAACTGTAGCTAAACAAGTAAGTGACAAATGCTTCAGTGGAGGACCCAGTGGGTGGGTGGGAGCTGGGGGTTGGTAAAGGCTTCACAAAGAAGGTGACATTTCCAGGGGATCTAAAAAGACAAAATGAGTTTACCAGGTGAGCAAGTCGGGAGATCATTCCGGGGAGAAAGACATCATGAGCAAAAACTCAGACATGCATTGACAATGAGCAGGAAGAAATGCAGACTGGGCGAAGGGGTGAGAGAAGGAGGGCTACCAGGAACCAGGCTGGGGGCAGAGTGAGGCCCAGAGGAAAAGGGCTTGCCTTGGGGGCCATGCATTTTACCTTCAATCTGTTGAAGTTGAACCTGTTCAGCTTTGAGGCCGTTTGTTTACCCATTTGCATGAGAAGGGAACTCTACAAGGAAGCTTGGAAGGGACCATGGTGGTCTCAGAGATCCGTTGCTCAGATCTCTCTTGCACACAGAACTTTCTGCAAGAAGTGCAATTAGTTGACAACCTCCAGCCGTGGGTGCCTTCAGGCTCTGCCTCAGCTTTTAGGGCAAGGCCATGCACTTCCAGTGACTGAATATGGCCAATCCAGGCTAGATCACTTCTCTGGGTGATCTTTACACTAGAACTCCCCCATGGACCTGGCTGAGACTCTCTGAGCTGCACTGAGGGGTGAGGCTTTCCCTGCCGGCCCCTCCTTCCTTGTCTTCTCCCTTCATAGGAGTCAGACCTGCTTCCTGGCCTGAAGGCCCTCCTCACCTCCTCCTGCTCCCTCCTCACTTCATCTTCCGTAAGCATTTCCCCCAGTAAACCTCTTGCATGTCTAAGTCCATCTTAGCATTTGCTTCTTGGAGGACCCAACTGGCACAGCGCAGAATACTGACACACACTTTCCCCTTACTGAGTCCCCTGTTAAACACTTGCCACACATTGTCTCACTAACCCTTCCAGCAGTCCCATGAGGTAAGCACCGTTATTATCTTCACTTGACAAATGAGAATGGGGGCTCAGAGAGGATAAATTACTTGCACAAGGTCATACCACCAGGGCTTGATGGAATTCAAAATCAGGCCTAGGCATGCCTGACTCCAAAACTCAGCTGCTCAACTCTTGCACTGTGACCCTTTAGGGGCTGGTTGGGGCAAAGTTTTCCTGGAGACAGTGGCCAAGCAAATGAGGTGGACTGGAGCACATCATCTCAAGAGTCCTCCAGGCCTTACTTTTTCCATCTCTGTGGCTTTGGGACACGTAGGCACACACTGGTGCCAGGATTTACCTGTGCCGAGGAACCTGCCTGCCACACTGTGACCAGGCAAGCATTGGATGAGGGTAAACAGATTAGGATTCCAGTATGGGGGCTTTGATCAGCACCTGAGTGATCTTAGGCAAATGACGTAGATTCACCAGGAACCTTTATTTCCACAGCTACTGTGATCATCTGATTCCCGTGATGATCTGGTGCCCTGATGTTTGATGCCCTTCTTTGCCACAGCTTGACTTCCTGTCCAAGATGCCCAAGGCAAAAAGTAGACTTTTTCTCTGGCTTGCAAAGTGATTTGTGGTCTCGGCTCAAAAGCCTGAAAACTAATGTTTGCAGCCAGGGGGTTGGAATACCTGAGGACTGCTTAGGTAAATAGTCCTACCAGACTGCCTCTGGAGAAGGTTTTTGGTGGTGAGCAGAGGGGCCCACTCGAGGTCTGCTTGACCTGTGCCTGGACCTGCACCTGTTCACAATGAAGGTGCAGTCTCAGCCCCCTTGGGGAGAGGATGTGGTCATTGGCAGTGCCCCCTCAGCTGCGTGTTGTGGGATCTAACCAGTGGTATGCTGGTAAATGTTTAACTGGCTCCCTGGGGGAAAGTCCTAATTTCTAGTGTTTGCCAGTTTCCATAGAGCAAACCCTCCTACTCTAGCCAATTCCAAGCTTCAGACTTGTCGTTACTGAACACAGAGGTAGGAAGAGCTGTGCACAGTTGGCTGGGCTCTTGTGTGCTGGAGCCAGCCCCAAAACACCCCTCATGGGTCTAACCCTGTGGCTGACTGAGGAATAGCTCCTCATGTATGGCCAGAGACTCCTGAGTAGAGAGGGCCAGGTCAGGAAGCAGAGGAATCAAAAGGACGGGGCAGGGGTTAGGGGCTTCCACTGGCTGGGCTGGGAGCCTGGGAAGAACATGTCGCACCAGATGCCACATCACAGCTCAGCGTGTTGCTGCACAGTCTGGCCCAGCGTGTGTTCATGCATTTGCTCTGTCTCTTTCTAGAGACATTCTAGAACTCAGTGCTTACATCCGGCAGATGCTCACTACATTTCTAATTGAGAAGTGTGTGCTTGCTTAGATCCAGGCCTTTCCACTGGAGACAATAGAGATGGAGATACCCAGAGAGACTGACTGTAAAGACTGGGCCACAGGCTCCGCCGCTCTGAGCTGTGGCAGGGATTGCAGTGTGAGAAGCCGGAGGAGTAGAATTGCTTGGGGAAGAAAGACAAGGTTCCTACTAAGTTAGGATGTGAGGTTCACAAACCAAAAGTGGTTATAGGGGCTCCCCTTCTATAGAGACCTTTGGAGCAGGACTGAAGCCCTTGGAAACTAAAGGCCATTGCCCCCAGGCGACCTCCCCCACACCCACCCCCTCCCCATCTCTGCCTGACTGATCCCAGATCCTTTTTCTTTTTTCTTCCTTTCCTTTGTACAAAAAGGGAAGAGCAAGTCTGGCTCAAACCTGCTACTCTCCAGGAATTGCTGAAACTTACACGAATGACACCCCAATCCCTCCATGGGCACCTCTGATAACCACCTTGGTGGCCGTTTTTCATACCCGTGGCTCATTAGGTTTCTGGGGCCAGGCCAAGAAATTGCCAAAGACAAGACAAGCGGCGCCTGCCTGGAAATTCCGCAGAGCCACTCCCTCAGAGGCCCTTCCTACAGCGTGAGTGAGGGAGTGAGTTGCGCTGAGCTACAGCCGCGCCTGACAAGTGACACGCCTGATGAGAGACGCGATGACGAGTCCCTGGGGAGGCTGTGGAGTCTGGTTCCTGCAGACACTGTCTCCCCTGAGGCAGTCTCTGCGCTTGAGTGTGAGTGTGTGGTGTGTGTGTGTGTGTGTGTGTGTGTATGCACACACATCTTGCTTCTCCAAGGAAGATTCTCTGAGCTCCATAGCAAGCTTGACAGAGGCCCCCCTGAACACTCCTGGGGCCCACGGACACCAAGAACAGGCAAAGCAGGCCCGCTGCGGTGGCTCACACCTGTAATCCCAGCACTTTGGGAGGCCGAGGCAAGCAGATCACTTGAGGTCAGAGTTCGGGACCAGCCTGGCAAGCATGGTGAAACCCAGTATCTACTAAAAATACAAAAATTAGCTGGGCGTGGTGGCGGGTGCCTGTAAGGGAGGCTGAGGCATGAGAATTGCTTGAACCAGGGAGGCAGAGGTTGCAGTGATCCGAGATTGTGCCACTGCACTCCAGCCTGGGTGACAGAGTGAAACTCCATTGTGAAAAAAAGAAAAGAAAAGAAAAGACAAACCAGCCACAGCCTGCTGAGGTCCCTCTTGGAGTTGCCCTAACCTCACCTCCCTGTTCCAAGCGCATACAGGGATGGATCGATCCCCTTGGAAGGTACCAAGCCCTACCCACTACAGCAAGGAGGGTAAGATCCAGCCTCCAGGTGTGTGATTCGCCTGACTCAGCCCAAACCCAGATCATGCCTGGACCATCAGCCCTGTGCTGGGCACTGGGCCATACAGAAATGAATAAAGTAGTCTCTCTTTTCAGAGTACTTGCAATCTAGGTACTGCAGACTATGTAAGGGTCATATATTCCAAAGAAGCCAAGGTCACAAGAAAATTTTCTTTTCCTAGCCCTCCTCTGATATTCCCACCCCAAAAGCTTTCTGAAGGATGTGGCATGTGATTTTGAAAAATGCCTAGGCTGACAAAAGCCCACTGAGATGGAACAAGAGGAGGAATGTCTTCCATCAGGAGCTTGTGGTAAAGTGAAGAGTTCCCTTTGGGGGAAGTAGATGTAATGAATGTGAAAGACTACAAAGAACCAAAGAAGCTCAGGGCAGGACTGTGTGTCAAGTATTTGGTCCCCCAGGTTCCCCTCAGACACCAACAAGCAGCCACCATCTTTTTATTCATGCCCTGCAGGGAGTGTTACAAGGTCATACCTGGTCCCCTTCTTAGATGGATCTGAATGTCTTAGAGTTCCTACCTGTACTGAACCAAAAGGTGCAGCTCTCTTGCTATTCTCCCTGGGGCCTGCAAAAACAAGGCTCATTTCTCTTCCACCAATGACCCTTCAAATATTTGAAATAACTGTGTTTTGCTTTTCTACTGCTGCCTAAGAAGTACCACCAAAACTTAATGGTTTAAAACAACAGTGTGGTTATAGCTCACTGCAGCCTCCAACTCCTGTGCTCAAGTGGTCCTCCTGCCTCAGCCTCCCAAGTAGATGGGACTACAGGCCTGAGCCACCACACTCAGCTTAACAATGATTCTTTTTCTCACAATTCTACAGGGTCAGGTTGGCTCAGCTGGGTGGTTCTTCTGTTCCATGTGGCAGCTGGAGCCATGCAACTGCAGTCAGCTAGGAGTTTGACAGGGTATGGGACATCCCAGATGGCCTCATTCACATTTTTGGCAGTTGGTGTTACCTATTGACTGAGTTGCTCCTGTTCTCTTCCCCTCGGCCTCTGACTTCAGTAGCATAGCCTAGGCTTTTTACATGGCAGTTCTATTCAAGAAAGAAAAGATAGATGCTGCCAGTTCTCTTAAGCCCTAGACTCAGAAGTCACATGGCAACACTTCCATTGCATTCTATTGGCCAGACCAAGTCACAAGGCCAGCCTGGGCTCAAGGGGAGGGGAAACAGACTCTTGCTTCTTTTTGATAAGGAGAGTGGCATGCACACACAGGGATGGGAGAAATTGCTGGCAGCCAGTTTTGCAGACAATCTGCCAGGAGCTTCCAACAGGTCCAAAGTCCTTTCTTCCAAGCCATCCCTTCCCTCTGAACCCACGCTGGTTTGGGTACACCTCTCTTAGGCTTGCTGTAGAGCTTCCTTCAGTGCGGTGAGGGGAATCATTTGAGCAGTACGGAATATTGAGGGCTTTCAGAGGAGACTTGGGGATATGGGCTGAGGCCAGAGCAAGCTCTAACCTCTAATGTAGCCCCCAAATTGACTAGGGCCAGAGGAGCGGGGATGAGGGAGAGAGGCTTCCTGATACAGGATGTTTAGAGCTCCCCTTGTCCAAAAAGTCCCTAGGAAAGAAAGCTTCCTGGCTGGTAAAGACTCTAGAAAACCTGTCACATAGCAGAACAAAGTGTTCTTTAAAAACCCTAAAGACTCTCCATGTCCCAGCTGGTCACTTGGAGCAAACACTGCTGGTTAGGGAACTTGTAGTGCTCAGTTGGCAATTAATCACTTGGAGCTCTGTGATGTCCCTCATATTGTCCCAGGTTGTTATTTAACTCTAACTGTGTTTACGCTGCCAGGCACTGAGTAGAGCCTCTAAGACAGACTGCAGACCAGCCTAGAACACCCTCTTCCTGGTGAGAGAGTCTCTCTCCTCTTTCTCTGTCTCTCTCTCTCTGATCATTTAATGTTCTTCTTTATATACTTCTGTATTTTTCAATTTTTTTTCTATAATGACTACATTATACTTTCATAACAAGAAAAAAGGTTAAGGGAGCCCCTGACAAAGATGTTCATTGCAATATTATTTATATTAACAGAAATTGAGGACAGAATCAATGTCCAGCAATAAGAACATTGCTAAATAAATTATGATGAATCCATAGAGTGCAAAATTCTGTAGCCATTTAAAGCGAGGCTCTATAAGAGCATTTAATGATATAGGAAAATGCTCATGGTAGAACATTAGTGAGAAAACAAGCCAGCTTCCAAATTTTTAAAGAGTTTGGTCTAAATTGTGATATATGGTAATATGAAAATAAGAGCTAGTATTTCTTTCTTTCTTTCTTTTCTTTTTTCTTCTTGGGATTGAGTGTCGCTCTGTTGTCCAGGCTGCAGTGCTGTGGCACAATCTCAGCTCACTGCAACCTCCATCCCCCAGGCTCAAGTGATTCTCTTGCCTCAGCCTACTGAGTAGCTGGGACTATAGACACATGCCACCACGCCTGGCTGATTTTTTGTGTTTTTAGTAGAGACAGGGTTTCACCATGTTGGCCAGGCTGGTCTTGAACAATCCTGACCTCAGGTTATCCACTCGCCTCAGCCTCCCAAAGTGCTACGATTACAGGCGTGAGCCACCGCGCCTGGCCAAGAGCTAGTATTTATTAAGCACTTACTATGTGCTGTCACTTACAGGAATCATCTCATTCAGTCAGCACAAAATCCCCATAAGCTAAGTACAGTCATCCCTCAGTATCCATGGAGGATTGGTTCCAGGACACCCCGCCCCCACCCCTTGGATAACAAATCCGGGACGCTCAAATCTCTAATATAAAATAGTATAGTATTTGCATATAACTTATGCACATTCTCCTGTACACTTCAAATCATCTCTAGATTACTTATAATACCTAATACAGGCCGGGCACGATGATTCACACCTGTAATCCCAGCACTTTGGGAGACCGAGGCAGATGGATCACCTGAGGTCAGGAGTTTGAGACCATCCTGGCCAACATGGCGAAACCCTGTCTCTACTAAAAATACAAAAATTAGCCAGGCGTGGTGGTGTGCTTCTGTAGTTTCAGCTACTCAGGAGGCTGAGGTGGGAGAATCACTTGAGTCTGGAAGGTCGAAGCTGCAGTGAGCCATGATCATGCCACAATGCTCCACCTTCTGGGTGACAGAGCAATATCCTGTCTCAAAAAAAAAAAGTAAATAAATAAATAAAACAAAATCAAAACAAGAATAAAAGCAAATGGGACCCCTGGCCAGCAAAACTTCACCTACTGGATTTAAGGTTCAAAGCCTTCCCTTTGATCCTCAAACTGGCCTTGTTCTCACTCCGCTGATCTGCTTCCTGACTCTCCTCCTCGGGAAGCAGAGGGGTAAGTCCCCTGATTCATCCTTGGCAGCTTTCATCAGTATTTGACCAGACTTCGAAGGTCCGAAATGACGGCTGGGAGGAGGCTGTTTCCCCAGTAGAGAGCCATTCCTCCCTCCCTCTCAACCATGTACCGCCCTGGTTTCACTGCTCCAGCATCCGGTGTACACGTTATCTTATCCCCAACTAAATCATCCACTGCTCTTGGCACGGACCATGACTTACACACATCTTGCCATCACCCACGTCACCCACGGCACCAGGCGTCTTGACACAGATAACAGCCTCTGAAAACACACCTACCATTGGCTGCTCGACACATGGAAGCCCAGAAACAGCGCAGACAGCTCAGGAGCTTACGGGGGAGGGAGCCTTGTGCCAGATCCAGATATCCTACCTGGGTGGGAAGGAATGGAGGGAATACAGTACGCCTCAGATGCTAGCCACCAGATGGGCCCATTAGAGGCTGTTGAAAAAGAAGCAAAAGGAGTGCCAGAAACTCAATTCTAGCAATAGAACCTGGAGATGGGGCCTTTACATTAGTCACAGGCAGGAGGTCATCCACAGACTCACATTCAGTCCAAGCCCCAGTGGGATTCACTTTGTCCCTGTGAATGTCAGTCTGTATTTATCAGTTGGTCAACAAATAGTTATTGAGCCCAAGGTGACAGGTTACAAGGTACTTGAGTAGGGATAGAGGCTTGTGGGGGTTGGGGAGGGACAGTGGGCCCCTCATTTTCCCCATTCACCCTGCCCTCCGCCCAACCACCACATACACACACTTTGGAACTTAGAGATTTAGGAGATTAGTTCTTGTAGATTTCGGTTGTTTTCGTGAATGGTTTACAGTCTATTGGACAGAGTGGAGTGGTATGTGGACCGTTGTTCCCTGATTCCTCTCCCTTCCTGCATTTGAATTATTCACCATATATAATCCTTGGCATTGATCTTGCAGTTTTTTGTACATTCTCCACCCCTTAACTTTGGGCCTGGACCTGTAACTTGCTTTGATCAATGAAGTGTTAGTAGATGGGTGGCAAGCAGAGGTTTGCACGTGCTTGTGAGGTTGGCCTAGCCCTCTTATGCTTCTTCCGTGTCATGAGAACTGGGCTCAGCTCGACAGCGGGTCCAAGGAGCTGACTCAGGCTTCTCCCCATGGACTCGCCCCCACCTCTGCCTGGCTCTCTGGCTGCTGCAGCAAAGGCACCAGGCTAAATATTCAGACATCCATGGTTTCATTCAATTCACTCAACAGCTCTAGGAGGCAGGGCCCATTTGACAGATGGGAAAACTAGGACACAGTAAAACCACTTGACCAAGGTCACACAGCCAGGGAAAGCCAAGTGAGGATTTGAACTCAGCAATCAGCTCCAGAACCTTCAAGGTGAGCCTCCTTCGCTCTCTCCTGATCCCTGGGAACCTCATCAACCAGTACGGTCTGGGCTCCAAAGCCAAGTCCAGGTCAAGGGGAATATTCCTCACTTGTGGCAACCTGGTAGTCATGTCTTATCTCAACCCTAGCTGGCAAAGACTCTGGAACATTCCTGTTCCTACTACAGCTCCCACCAAACTAACCTGCCTCAGAGGCCCCCATGACACCCTCGGCAGGTACCTGGGATTGACCACCTGGGGAGCCCCACTCTGTCTCACACTGGAATTTGAGCCCTCAGGCAAATAATAAGCTGAACATTTTTTTAATCTCCTGCCAGTGCCATGAGCTCCCTCAGTTACAGCCACAATTGGCAAGCCCTGGGCCCTTATCTGCAAACGCCTAGGTTCATCACAAGAGTCTCAGAGCAAGGCTCTCTCAGCCAAGAACAGCAAACATGATGTCCTGAGCGTAAATTAGAAGGCAAGGTCCTCTGACCAGGTGCAGTGGCTCACACCTGTAATCCCAGCACTTTGGGAGGCAGAGGCAGGCAGATCGCTTTAGCCCAGGAGTTCAAGACCAACCTGGGCAACATGGCGAAACTCCATCTCTACAAAAAAATACAAAAATTGACCAGTTGCGGTGGTACACGCCTGTAGTCCTGTAGCCCCAGCTACTCAGGAGGCTGAGGTGGGAGGATTGATTCAGCCTAGGAGGTCGAGGTTGCAGTGAGCCATGATTGTGCCAGCCAAGGTGACAGAGCAAGACCCTGTCTCAAAAAAAGAGAAAAGGAAAGTGAGGTCCCTCTTGTCTATCACCTCTGAAATGTCCCTATAGTTTTCTGACACACATACATTGATACAGATAATGTATACACAGGTGTCATCTTAAGTTTGGACTCAAGGTCTTGAAGGGCTAGGCAGAGCCGTGGGTGTGGGGACTTATTAGTACTGTCCATTATTATTAGAATAGGAGATTTCTTTTAGGCAAACACTAACTCACACTAAGTCCAGGGGCTGGTGAAATAGTCCTTCACCTTTCTCTTCGAGTCCCTTATAGTCTGTACAAAGCAGATCTCTGTGAGTTAGCACAGGGTTTAGCTCTGAGTAACAAAGACCAGAAATGAAAGTGGCTTAAATGAGTCAAAAGTGTATTTCTCACCCAAATCCCCAAGCTAGGTGGTCTGGGGCTGGTGTGGCAGCTGTGGCTGTGCTCCATGAACCCTCAGGGACTGTGGCAGGTAGAATTTTCCAGAATTGACTACAACAGTATCTCCTGTCCCTCACGCTCTTCTGTATCATAAGCTTAATAGCCCACAAGTGGAGAAGGGGCATCTGATTCCCCTCCTGGGTTGAATCTAAGCCAGCTTGTGACTGTTTCGGCCAATAGAATTTGGTAGAGTGATACTGCAAAACTTTTGGGTGGATCATAAAAGATCGTACGGTCTCCACCTTGTTCACTAGAACATTCTTGCTTGGGGCTGAGAGCCACCAGGTAAGAGATCCAACTACCCTGAGGTTACAACACTGTGATGACATCAAGCCACATGGAGAGGCCATGCATGGGTGCCCTGGTTGACAGTCCTAATCTTTGAGCCATCCTCATTCCAGGCTCCAGATGTGTAGGTGAAGCTGTATTGGATCTTCCAGATCAGCCCTTCAGTCAGCTGAGTACCACTGAGTGACACCAGTCAACACCACTAGGAACAAAAGTATTGCCCAGCCAAGCCCTGCCCAGAGTCCTTTCTCAACAAAATCTATGAGCACAATAAAATGGTTGTTTGGGATTTTTGAGGCAGAGGCTCACTCTGTCCCCCAGGCTGGATTGCAGTGGCATGATCTCGGCTCACTGCAACCTCCACCTCCCATGTTGAAGTGATTCTTGTGCCTCAGCCTCCTGAGTAGCTGAGACTACAGGTGTGTGCTACCATGCCTGGCTAATTTTTGTATTTTTGGTAGAGATGGGGTTTCACCATTTGACCAAGTTAGTCTCAAGCTGACCTTAAGTGATCTGCCCACCTTGGCTTCCTAAAGTGCTGGATTACAGGCATGAGCTATCACGTCCAGCCCTAAAATGGTTATTTTAAGCCACCACTCTGGAGTAGTTTGTTACACACCAAAGTAACTGGGACAGAAATTCTGGTTCCATCCAGCTTATTGTTCTGCCATAGCTAGGGAGTGACCTTGTCCTCATTATCCAAAATGGTGTCTGGAGCTTCAGCCATTACATCTGCATTCCAGATGGTAGGATATTGGGAGAGATGAAGGAAAAGGGCAAAGGGCATGACACAGCTCTCTTTTAAGGAAGTTCCTGGAGGATACCTAAGGACATGAAATAAAATTGGCTAGTATTTACTCATGTAGCCATACCTAGCAATAAGAGAAGCTGGGAAACATTGTCTTTATTCTAGGTGACTGTATGCCCAACTAAAAACCAGGGGTTCTATTACATAAGAAGATGAAGAAAATAAACACAACAGTCTGCCACAGCATCCCAAAATTCCCTTGCTCTCTCCCTCCTCTCCTAGAGCTCCCTTATTTATTTATACATTGTCAGCCTAGCCCAGGGTCCTAACATGAATATCAAGAAGTGAATATCTAAAAGACAAATGAGTGTTTCTCCAGCAATACTGAAGATCCCTCTCAAAGCATAATTTCTGATGCTAACAAAGTCTCTCTCTTTTCTTTCTTGCCTCCCAGGTTCAAGCAATTTTCCTGCCTCAACCTCCCAAGTAGCTGGGATTATAGGTGAGGGCCACCACGCCCAGCTAATTTTTGTATTTTTAGTAGAGACGGGGTTTCACCATGTTGGCCAGGTTGGTCTCCAACTCCTGACCTCAGGTGACCTGCCCGCCTCGGCCTCCCAAAGTGCTGGGATTACAGGCATGAGCCACCGCACCCGACCTTGTCTCTTTTCTTTCTAAAGGCCCCTTCCCAGCAGGGATGAGGAAAGATGGTAGGGGTCAGGGGCTAGGGGAAATGGGGATCCTGGCCAGCCCCATATATTAATTAATGAAGCAACTGTTAGTGTGTCCAGCACTGGCTCCTCTAATCCTTGCCCTAAAACATAGCACATGATTATATTCAGTTAGCAAATGGGGGGGAAAAAAACAGACCCAGAAAGCTTAAGTGACTCACACCAAGTCACACAGCTAGAAGTGGCAAGGACAGCAGGGCTGGTGTGGCAGCTGTCACAGCTCACCCCTGAGCACAAGGTCAGGTGCCAAGTTCCTGGCGGTGGCTCTTTAAACAGCCAGTCCCAGCACGTCCCCCACCACCGGGTCTGCCTGTGGTCTGCACCCTCCCCTGTGGAGACGCTGTTTGTCTGTCTTCCCTGCACCCACAGAAACAGGATCGTTAGTGAGCATGCCTGAGGGAAGCCAGGGTTGTGTTGAACTATGGCTGCAGCTGAGACCGGTGGACATTGTTCTCTTTCAGTTTGGAACTGGGCCTCACTCCAGAGCTCGGTGCCTGAGCCTGAGCTTCCACTTGGAGACAAGCTCATCAGCTGCAAGACGGTCAGGGAGGTGCAGGCAGCCCCCGCAGCTTGTGAATCAGTGAGTGAGCTTAGATATATAAAGAACCCCGGCAAATGATGAAAAACTTCTGCAGATGGCTGGTGGTGATGGTAGCACAATGTGAATGTACTGAATGCCACTCAACTATACGCTTAAAAATGGTTCAAATGGTAAATGCTATGTTATGCATATTTTATCACACACACACAAAAAAAACTTAGTGGCATGATTCCGCAGATCTGCAATTTGGGCTGGGCTGGGTCCAGTTCTTCTGCTGGACTCACCTATGACCAGCTGGCAGGTCACCTGGAAAGCGATTGGTCTAGGACGGCCTCATGTGGTGTGTCTGGTGGTTGGTGCTGGGTGGCAGTGGTGACTGGGCCACGTACCTCCACCTGCCTAACCCAGGCACATTCATGTGTTGGCAGTTGTAAGGGTCCCAAAAACAGCGTGAGAGGGCAAATCTCAATGCACAAGCACTTTTCAAATCTCTGCTAATCATGGTTGATGGTGTCCCACTGGCCAGAGCAAGTCACCTGGCCAAACCCACAGTCAGTGTGGGAGGGAACTACACTAGGGAGTGAATCCAAGGAGATGTGAGCAAATGGAGTCACTACTGCCAGTCACACAACTTGTCCATGAGTTACTGTTGCAACTATCTAGCCTGGGTGACTACACAGGTGCATTAATTTTCAAAACAGAAAAGAAAGCTGGTTGCCCAAATCAGCATCTACTTTAGCCATTGAAGACACATGATGGCCCCAGGCAGGAGTGCAGTTTTCGAAAATGAAGACCAGAGGAAGGAAACATTCTAGCATGACGTCATCTCTCGGAGATCCAGAACAGAACCCACATCCCCAGCTCTCAGGGATTTCTGTGAAGTTTGAGAGAACAAGCAGGGTGCCCCCAGTTCTTCCCCAGCCTGGCTGGTGGAAGCACCAGCCTCTCCAAGTGCATCCACTTCTTATAGGCAAATCGTGATTCCCAGGCCCTGCCCCATCAACACAGATGTACTAAAAGCAGGGCTTGAATCAGAGATGCGTGGTGAGAACCAGGCCAAAAAATGACTCCTTCCACAGTGTACTGGCTTTCCTTCTGCCCTGTCCCTGGATAGAGCCCCAGAGGACAATGACTGTTTACTTCTTTCCAAAATGACCCCAACTTTCCTTTGGGAAGAAGGAGGTGGAGTTGTCCTGCTCCCATTACTGAGCAATCGAGAATGGAGAGTCAGCCTCTGTACCCCACCAGCTGACAAGGAGGGCAACCATACCCACACAAGAGTCAGACAGTCTGAGTGACCCCATCAGCAACCTCTGTGTGACCTTGAGCAAGTTACTTAGTCTCACATGGTCAGTTTCCTCATAGAAGTGCAACAACGACAAGACTAACCCCTCTTGAAGGGCCATCGTGAGGATCCTGTGCCCTAGCCCTTGCATGAGACAGTCTAGAGCACATAGAAGATGCTTACTAGCCACAGCTTGTCTTTCACAGTGGCTCTCTCCCAAGCCACAGGAGAAGAAAGCTTCTATGAGCTAGGCCAAGGTAACAGAGCAACAAGGACATTTGCAAACCCACATCTGGGCAGCAAATTTCACAGCCCTCCTTTCATCCAAAGGGCTTGATCATGGCAGCAGTGCTCCCAGTCCCCTGATGCAAGAGAGCCTCCCTCTGCCTTCCCCTGAAGACATCACTAAGTCCCCACCTAACATTGTGTAAGGATGTCCCAACCATCCCTCCAAACCCTACTTCCACTGGCTGTGACAGGTGGCCAGACAGGAAGGAGGTATTACCTTGGGGTGAGAGTAGAGGGTTACAAGCTACCTTCAGGGCGCCACCTTGCAGGTTTCAGGAAACAGGCCAAGCTGCAACTCCATACACCACCTCTCCAGCATGCAGAAGCCATGCTGCTGAAAGCATTTTGATTTTCCTCTTCCCTAGGCTTACCCTCTCCCCCTCAAATGCCATCTGGGGGGCGGGGAAATAGAAACAAGAGAGCATTTTAAAGACTTCTTGTGGTCTAAAAGCAGCAGTCCTCCGGGATGAAGCATCCTTAGGAAACCAATGACTCTGATTCTTTCAACCCTATTCCGTGAAGCAGAACCCCCAAATCGTCCCCCTCTGATTTTACATCCCCTTGGGTTTTCCAGATTTTACCACTCAGCATGCTCAAGTGTCCCAGGCGGACCCACAGCACACATCTGATTAAGCAGGTGCCAGACCCCCCACCCCCACCCCGGGGCCGGTTTTGCGTGTGGACTCTCTGAACGCTGCCCTTACCTGGTTCCGCTGGTTTATTGCAAGTTAATTGGTCTCCTCCCTCCCCACCCCCCAACTCCATCACCCTAGGTTATTTATTTCTACGTACCAGTTACGTAATGTTTTCTCTTTCATTCATGAGGTAACAATAATGTCTCTGCCTTTTGATTTTTCTTAGACAGGGCTGGAGGGAGGAAAACAAGGGTGACCCAGAAGTCTGCATGTCACCCTGGCACTGAGGGACACTTAGAGACTCCCTCGCTTGGGTTCTGCCCCTGAGGCTGGGAAAGATAAACTGCCACCTTTACCAGTCAAGCTGGGAAGGTCTGCAGGCCCTCTGATGCTCCGGTGGGCTCCCTGCCTCCCCATGGCTAGGGAAATATGGCCATGGTAAATTGGGGAGAGAGGTACATGGGCACAGGGCCGGGGTGCGAGGGGCAGTAAAGGACCCTGATAAATCTGTCCTGGCTTTAAAGCTCCAAATAGGAGCCTTCCTTCATGGACTCCTTCCTCCAGGTTCAGAAACCTGGACAAATAGCTCTCCACTTCCCAGGGTCAATGCCCAGATCTGGATGGAGGGGGAGGGAAGAGCAGGCTCAGGGGGAAGGGAGTGGCAGTGCTGCTACCGCTGCTGCTGCAGCCCCCTGTGTATAAAACTCCCTTTGTATGCAGGTCGCCGGCTGCTCCCCATGCCAGGTGCAGCTGCCAGGATTCTCAATGCGGTTTGAACACAATTTGCCAGTGTTGGTTCAGCTCCGCTGGCTTCCAGTTGGGGGGCCATATGCTGTCTTTAATCTGCCTGTACGATTCTCACCGATGTCAATAGGCGGGGGTGGGTGGGTGGTTCAAATGGCCCGAGAGCTGGGACTGGAGTGGTGCTCTCCCTGCTGCTAGGCAGCCTAGCTCTCCACCCCACCAAGGACCACCAGCGGGTCCTCGCAGGAGGCCATGGCAGTGGGCGGCAAGGACAGGCAGGGCCCAGTCACTGGCAGCTGCCCCTGTGTTTGGCTATGGCGCGTGGGAGCCTCTCTGTTCGGCCATCCCCAGAGCCATCATTGCGCCTTCCCCTCCACAGAGATCCCTGCCAAGGAAGTCGGCCAGGGAGGTGCCAGCACTCAGTCCAGACTTCACATTTCCCTCATTCTTTCTTTAATTGGATTTTTGGTCCTGCTGGGCAAAATAAGCTTTCCACTGGCAAAACACTCTTGCCTCTTCTGAACGCGCGGTGGTGCCCGGCGGCTCTAGGCAGATCGTCGCCTGCCTCCCCCACCAACGCATTCATTCCCTCTCCCCAGGGACACAAGAGAGCTTGGCGTGCACACACATGCATGCATACACACACACATCCCCTCTCCCAGGTCCAGGCAAAGTCAGCCTCCCTCCAAGAACTTGATGTAGAGATCTTTGCAAACAGTTATTCTTGCTTACCAGGTCACGATCCCACATGGAATGGCCCAGAGTCCGGTGCTGTGGTTGGAGCTGGGGCTGTTGGGCGGGCATCAGGCTCTGGCCCAGCTGTTGGCTGCCCTCTCCATGGCTGGGCTGCCCCCTCCCCTTGTAGTTAGTCCCTCCTTCCCTGAAGCCCTGAAAGTCCCAATTCTGTTACTCAGACACAGATTAAAGTGCCAAGTAGCAATCTTCCATCTTTCCTTGACAATCGGATAGGCAAGCTAGGCCTTTGCGTGTGTTTGGGGCGGAAGTGTGTGACAGCGGGGTGGCGGGGGGAGGCTGACGGAGGAGTAGGCAAGCAAGCTGGAGTCGGACTGAGAATGTCATTCAGAGAAGTGGCATTTTACTAGCAGCACTTAACATGAGATATTTAGATACTCTTACATATTGGACTGAGCATTAGGCAAGAAAGGGAGAGGAGAAGGAGAGAGAGGGATAGTTGAAGAAGGAGGACCAAGAGGGGAGGAGGGGAGAAGAAAGAGAAAGGAAGGAGAAGGAGGAGGGGGGAGAACAGAGTGGGGAGGATGAAGAGGAAACGGGGAGGAAGGAGAGGAAGAAGAGGGGAGGAAGGGCAAGAAAGAGCCACCCCCAACTCTCACCCGCCTTTACAGGAGGTGTGTTTTAAACCCAGGCAGCTGTGAGGACCGGCAGAGCTAGTCCCTAGCCTCTCCCGGGTTTAGCCAGGCACGTTAAGGAAACCCTGCATCCCTAGACCCTTTCAGAGCTTTCAGTGGCCAAGGGAGCCCAGCAGTCCTCCCTCCATCTCTGGGGTCCCGCATTCCACACCCCATCCCCCATCTGCCAGCGACTGGGCCTTCCCATCCAGTCAGTGCTTGAGAGTATTACAGACCTCATCCCCGGGTGGTTAAGGTGCCTATTAAAATACACCAAGCTCAGCCCCAACAGCAGGCCAGAAAGCTGCTGATGGTCAAATACATCACAATATTTCAGAGTCCCTGTTAACAAGCACCCATTAAAATTTGACAACCAGGTAGTATCGCAGAAAGCGCTCATTCTGAAAAAAACGTGAGAGCTTTTTGCTGCTTCAGCAAGACAAGGCTGGTTTACCTGTCCCTTGCATTTTAAGCCCGGGAGCACGAGGCCTTCCTGTTGGGGTGCTGTCTGGTTAATGGAACACTGAGTGTTTATTCGCCAGGCCACATCTGAACCCAGCTTGTTAATGAGCCTGCTGTTGTAGGCTTGCTCTCGGTCAGCCTGCCTTTTTTTAATCAAAAGATAAAACAGTCGGTTATCAAGGATTAATGACTCTTACAGCATCCATATAAGGCTTGTATTTATCTTTTAAAAGAAAACAGAAGGAAGAAAAATGACCAGATTTTGTTTCAGTAAGCAGTTTAAATCTGCTCTGGTAAGTTGAATTCATTCATTCATTAATTCAGTCATGTGTCTGGGAGAAGCCAGCAGGAGCCCCTTCCATCATAAGAACTTCTGACTGTGAAATAAACCCCGAGTAACCAGATTAACTATGAAGTATGTCTCCGTCAGGTTTTAGGCGTTAGTTCAAGTGTAGTTTCTGTGCATTTCGGCTTATTGCAGCGAGTTACCCATTCTGGTATTCCAGGCAGCTCTTCAGGAGGAGAAAGGGTCTCTGTTTCCCCTCTCCAGCTTCAAAACAGAGCTTGTGTATGCAATGACAATATTGCCCAGTGTTGTTTTAACTGAGAATATCAATACTTTAAATAAATTATCATATGACTCTTATAGTTTTGCATAGCACAGAGTGTATGAATGTCTCTTCACCTCTGAACATGCAGAGGTATATATGCACATACCGGCACGTGTGTGCACACACACCCATATCACATATACATATATGTGACCATGCAGAGCATATGGCTACCAAAATACTCATTTTAAACAGTTTGAAGGCTTCGTTTACAACATATATTATAAAATTGGTATCTTTTATTTAGCATCCCTAGATACAGTTTGGCCATAAAACACACACACACACACACACACACACACACACACACATACAATATTGCCCTTGCTCTCACTCAAACTGGGCCCTGCTGTTTTCTAAGTTGGCTGTCTTCATATGGGCCTCTTTCTTTTTATTCTCCATTCTTTTCTGAAAGTCTATATGCTCTGGGGTATGAGAGCTAGTACTATTGCATGAGGACACTTGAAATCACAGCCAAAAATGTCAAGGCGCTCCTTCTCACATCAGCAACAATGGCACACACTCAGGTTACAATGCGGGCCATTTTGGAAAGTAAATGATGCTTCCAGTGCTGCAGCATATCATTCTCTGGCTTCAAAGAAAGGCAAATACTGATTCTGGAGTAGGCTGGGGATCAAAAACAAATTCAGAAAACCCCAGTGAGGATCTGTCTATTGTAATTTCACCTCTTTGGGTCTCCTGGCTCTTCCTCACCGGCAACATGGTAGTATTAACACCTGATCTACCACCCCACTGGGGAGCAGAGGAAATAGGATTTAAGGAAATGGTTCAAGGGGATTATTTCTGGGTGGGGTAACTAACAGTTCAGTTCCCATGGGAAGGATGTCACGTGGAGGACCCGAAACCTGTGCTGTTGTACTGAGATTCGTGTTTTGACTTCTGTGTTAGGCAGACAGGCTGTTGGGAGTGGGAATGTGCAGAAGAAATCCTGGTGAGAGGTTCTAGAAGCCTTGTTGTCACTAATAAAACAGTGAAGCCCCAGAAAAGCTTCTAGTCAATTTCACCAAGAGGGAGTTGGAAATGCAGATGAGGGGCCATTCAGCAGGCACTGTGCCAACAATTCCTTCTAGTGAGCAAAACTTTCAAAATAGTACAGGGGTTTGCCCACATGATAGCAATTCATTACAAAGGGAAAACTCCATTTTACATTGGAGAAAGCTGGCAGACATCACCCTAACCCAATGATGAAGGTAACAAACTGGCATCCCTTTTATGGTATTCTTGCCAAACATTCATAACCTGAGTTGAATCATGAGGAAAAATCAGGCAAACTCAAATTGAGAGACATTCTGCAAAACAACTAGCCTGTATGCTTTAAAAATCTTTAAAAAAGGTCAACACTCAAGTAAAGACTGAAGAACTAGCCGGGCGTGGTGGCTCATGCCTGTAATCCTACCACTTTGGGAGGCCAAGGCGGATGGATCACCTGAGGTCGGGAGTTTGAGATCAGTCTGACCAATATGAAGAAACCCTGTCTCTACCAAACATACAAAAAATAAGCCAGGTGTGGTGGTGCATGCCTATAATCCCAGCTACTCGGGAGGCTGAGGCAGGAGAATGGCTTGAACCCGGGAGGCAGAGATTGTGGTGAGCTGATATCAGGCTGTTGCACTCTGACCTGGGCAACAAAAGCGAAAATCTGTCTCAAAAAAAAAAAAACTGAAGAACTGTTCCAGATAAAAGGAAACTAAAAAGACATGACAATGAATTGGATCTTGGGGAGAAATCTTTTTTTTTTCTTTGATATAAAAGGATAGTAGTGAGATAATTGAAGAAATGTGAATATCTGTGCATTAGATAATAGCATTATCACAGTGTTAATTTCCTGATCTTGATAATTGCACCATGGTTATGTAAGAGAATGTCCTTGTTTCTTAAGAAATTTATATTAAAGTATCAGAGGTAAAGGGTCACCGTGTCTGCAACTTACTCTCAAATAATTCAGAAATAGATATTTCAGGGTGGGGGATAGAGGAGAGAGGAATAAAGGTGATTAGTAAAATGTTAACCTTTGGAGAATCTGGGTGAAGAGTATATCAGAATTCTTTATACTGTTTTTGCAACTTTTTTGTGAGTCTGAAATTTTTTTTAAGCCAGGGATTAATAAGTATATAAAGGACTTTGGATTTCTCTTTGGAGCAGCAAGGTAAAAAGGAGCTGGGGAATGGGCTAGAGTCAGACTTGGTGAGTGTGAGGACCCGCAAGTGTCAGTAGACAGAATGGCCATGACCCAGTGGAGAGGAGACAGGACAGGGCCCTGCCCTGATGCCAATCTCAGCCAAAAGTTGCCCTGGAGTTTTCTGCAATATGCACACTGATGTAGGCTGAGCAAGTGTTCTTTATGGCTCGGTGCCTATCACAAGGCTCAACACTTAGTAGCTGGTGGGTCTGTTTTGTAGCTGACTGAATGAATAAATGAATGTGCTCCTCCCTCTGCATCACACACCATGGGGCAGCAGCCTCCACTGGTCCGACCAGAGCTTTAAAGGGAGGTTTGTGCCTCCATTTACTGGCCCTAGTTGGGTGAGAAGGCTTGAGTGGCAGTGGGAGTGAGGACTCCCTGCATTCATCTGAATGCTTATGCGAGATTCATTATTTAAGCGACAGCGCATCCCCCAATAAACACGTGTGTCTTTGCAGCTTGCAGCCCGGGAGCTCTATTAACACACAGCGGCAAAAGGCCCAGGCCTGCGCTACTGTGTGCAATTTCCAGCCAGCTCGCTATTCTTTTGTCACCGCCTTTTTATTGGTTTTCTCAAAGTAGTTACAATGCTGTTATTGTAAAACCCTCACACCAGAAGAGCAAGAGGCAGCAGAGATGGAGGAATGGAGCAATTTCTGCCAGGAGAGCCTGCAGACCCTGGTGGGGGAGGCTCCCTGGCAAAAGTAGGGGGAAGTAGAGCCTTTTCTTTGCTCAGGTCCACTTGACCGGCTAAGAAATCCACCGGGAGCCAGGGCAACGCTTGAATTCCCTGTAGGGTAAATGGCTTTGGCGTTTTCTGCTCTCAGCAGCCCCTCCCCTTCCCAGTCCAGCCAGTTTCTGGGTGCACAACCAGGCCTGGCCCATGGCGGGGGACAGAAGCCACGCTCTTGGGGGCTATGACTTTGCCAGTGTCCCCATTTCTCACCTGCAGGAAGGACTCTTTTTCTCATCCCACTGGGGCACAGATATTGAGGTATATAATTTACATGCAATAAAACGTGCAAATTTCAAGTGTATGCCTCAATGACTTTTTACACAGTGCAGCTCAAGAAATGGAGCAGCGCTGTCCAATAGAATTTTCCGCAAAGTGGGAAATATTCTCTGTCTGTCACATGTGGCTTTTGAGAACTTGAAATGTGGCTAATGCGTCTAAACAACTGAATTTTTAATTGTATTTCATTTTAATTCCATAGTCACGTGTGCCTAGCAGCTACCATATTAAACATAAATATAGAAGATTTCACCATTCCAGAAAGTCATCATTCCAGAAAGTTCCCTTCTGCCCCCTCCAGTCACTCCCCAAAAGGTAACCACTTTTCTGACTTCTATCACCATAGGCCAGAGGTTCTCCGCTTGGGCACTGTTTACCTTTGGGGTGGGATGAGTCTTTGTTGTAGAGGACTGTCCTTTGCATTGTAGGATGTTCAGCAGCATCCCTGGCCTCTATGCACCAGATGCCAGTAGCACACGTACACACACACACCCCAGTTGTGATAACCAAAACTGTCTCCAGACATTGCCAAATGTCCCACAATGGGGGATGGGAGTTGTGGATTCACCCTTGACTGAGAACCCCTACCGTAAATTAGTTTTTCCTGTTCTTAAACGTCCTATTAATGGAATCATACATTATGTAATTTGTGTCCAGCTCCTTTTGCCCAACATAATGTCTGAGATTCCTCCATGTTGTTTCGAGTATCGAAGCTGATTCCTTTTCATTGCTGAGTACTATTCCATTGCCTAAATGTACTGCAGTTTGTTTATTCATTGGTCTGTTGATAAACATTGTTGTTTTCAGTTTTGGGCTGTTATGCATAAAGTCACTATGAACATTCATGTACAGATCTTTGCATGGGTGTAAGTTTTTATTTCAACCCCCAAGAGTGGAATTGCTGGGTCACAGGTAGGTAGGTATTTAGGTTTATCAGAAACTCTTCTCCAGAGTGGCCATTTTCAACTCCTACTGGCAATGCATGAGAGTTCCTGTTCCCGAGCACCCTTGCCTCTGTCTTTTTAATTTTAGCCATTCTAATGGATTCTAGGGCAGCCTAACAAAGCCCACAAAGCCATCCACAGGAGCCAGAGTAAAAGTGCAGCTATAATAACAAAAGTGTGGCCAGGTGCAGTAGCTTACACCTATAATCCCAGTACTTTGAGAGGCCAAGGTGGGAGGATCAATTGAGACCAGGAGTTTGTGACCAGCCTGAGTAACGTAGTGAGACCCCGTCTCCACAAAAAATACAAAAATTAGCCAGGCATGGTGGCATGTAACTGTAATCTCGGAAGGCTGAGACAGGAGGATAGACTGAGCCCAGGAGTTTGAGGTTACAGTGAGCTGTGATCATGCCACTGCACTCTAGCCTAGTTGACAGAGCAAGATCAAGGAAAAAAGAAGGAAGGGAAGGGAAGGGAAGGGAAGGGAAGGGAAAAAGGGAAAAGTGTAACCAGTGGAAGAGGGAAAAAGGGAAAAGTGTAACCAGTGGAAGGGACCTTGGAGACCCCCAGCCTTCAGCCTTCATGAGCTCTGAATCCAGGGAGCCAAGTATGCCTTGGAACCACTCACAGTGGGCAGTAGGGGAGTTAGCTTGCTTCCCAGCAATGTTCTTTCTGCTCCACAGCTTGTTGGAAGGAAGAGGCCTCAGCATGGCCATCCCACAGGGAAAAGAAAAACACAGACAGGGAGACAGAGTTTACATCACGAATGAGAATGACAGGAAAAAATGTATTCTATGGGAGACCTTCAACCCCTTCCCACACACACAGACATGCAAGCATATGCACACACAGACACACACAAACACACACACTCCCCTCCACGAGAGACATGGGACAGCAATTCCTTTGCAAAAGGTGGGGTGGTGATGAAGAAGGAGAGAGGGATAAGAAGGGTTACTCAGCTGCCACATGGGGAGTTCAAAATGGTTTGGCTAAGGACTTACCAAGTTTTGGAGGGCATGCCCTGCACATGTTGTAAATTAGACACTAGAAGATGGGAAATCTGTCAAGGAAATAAATCCCAACCCCTACCTCGGTGAAGCTTCTGGTCTAATTTTCGATGGAAAATAAATAGTGCAACTCCAAAGTTGGAGATAATATAATGCCACCAGGACCTGGACACAGAGAGCTGCCTGTGTCAGGACTGACAGAGTGTGACAGGTTAATCCAGAGGGGCTTACCAGAGGAAGTCGGGAATCTGAAGGAGAGAAGCGCCCGGAATTAACCACGAGACAGAGAAAGCGCCCCACCATCCTAATAAGAATAGTGTCTTAACATGTTCTCCTGTTTGGTGCTGTTTCAGAGGGCCTTGTTAGCTGCAATGTTCCCCTAATCTTGGGGAAATGTTATTTCCTCCTCCAAAACACTAACTTATTTTTAAAAGAATAAAGAAACTCCCGGTGCTAAAGTAATCTATCTCTGTTACTAAAGTAAGTGTAGCAAGGTCTCTGCCAACGTTATCCTGTAGAGGTCAGGTTAGTGGTAACGGACAGGGTGTCCTCTGAGGATGACGTCACCTGTTCCATCAATCACTTGGGAAGAAAACGTCTGGAAGTGGAAAGTGGCCCTACTGGTGTTCAGAAAGCGGACCTTAGCCAACTGAGAGAGAACATGGATCTAGATCTTTTGGGCCAGGACGTCTTGGGGCTGGAACGTTTCTTTTTTTTTTTTTTTTTTTTTTTTCAGATGGAGTCTCACTCTGTCTCCCAGGCTGGAGTGCAGTGGTGTGATCTTGGCTCACTGCAACTTCCTCCTTCCAGATTCAAGTGATTCTCCTGCCTCAGTCTCCCCAGTAGCTGGGATTACAGGCGTGAGCCATTATGCCCAGCTTATTTATTTATTTATTTATTTTACTAGAGATGGAGTTTTACCATGTTGGCCAGGCTGGTCTCGAACTCCTGACCTCAAATAATCTGCCCACCTCGGCCTCCCAAAGTGCTGGGATCACAGGTGTGAGCCTTTAGGGGCACTCACCAGTGGTAGGGCTCAAAGTTAGCATCTGCTTGAGGAAAAGAGACGTCAGCCAGGAACTCGTAGCAGGAGGGACGTCAAACTGAAGATGAGTCAACTCTAAATTGTGAGCCAAATACTCCAGGTTCGTGTTTCTCTGTTTATTTTCTCTTTGTCCGCCTCCAAACTATTTATTAAAATGTGAGCTCCACGAAGGGCAAGGGCTTCATCTGTCTTGTTCACAGCTGTATCAGCAGCTAGAAATGTGCCTGGCACATGGCTCACTAATATTTGGTGACGGATGAATAACAAGACCTAATTGAATGATCAGGCCTTGGTTCAGCTGAGCCACTCAATAAATCTGGGAAGGCGACTACTACAAAACACAGAAGGCCTGATCAGAGGCGGCAGAGAAACTCAAAGCACCTGTGAGGCCGCTGTGACAGTCTCAGGGAGACCAGAGCGAAGAGACCAGAGCGAGGAGCCCAAGGAAAAGGTGACTTCTCTAAAGTTTCAAGTGCCAGCCATGTTTTCAGCCTGATATGGTTTGGATATTTGTCTTCTCCAAATCTCATGTTGAAATGTGATCCCCAGTGTTGGAGGTGGGGCCTTGTGGGAGGTGATTGGATCATGGGAATAGCCCCTCGTGAATGGTTTAGCGCCATCCTTTCAGTGATAAGTGAGTTCTCGCTCAGTTAGTTCATGAAAGATCTGGTTGTTTAGGCCAGGTCGGGTGCCTCACGCCTGTAATCCCAGCACTTTAGGAGGCCAAGGCCGGTGGATCACGATGTCAGGAGTTCGAGACTAGCCTGACCAACATGGTGAAACCCCGTCTCTACTAAAAATGCAAAAATTATTCGGGCGTCGTGGCACGCGCCTGTAATCACAGCTACTCAGGAGGCTGAGGCAGGAGAATCGCTTGAATCTGGGAGGCGGAGGTTGCAGTGAGCCGAGATCGTGCTATTGCACTCCAGCCTGGGCAACAGAGCAAGACTCCATCTCAAAAAAAAAAAAAATCTGGTTGTCCAAAAGTGTGTGGCTGCCTCCCCTCCCTCTTTCTTGCTCTCACTCTCACCATGTGACACACTGGCTCCCCTTTGTCTTCCACCATGATTGTAAGCTCCCTGAGGCCCTCATCAGAAGCAGATGCCAGCACCATGCTTCCTGTACAACCTGCAGAATCATGAGCCAATTAAACCTCTTTTCTTTATAAATTCCCCAGTCTCAGGTATTTCTTTATAGTGACGCAAAAACAGCCCAATACACAGGCTCTCTGCATTGACTCCACTTCCATCGCCAGCCTCTGGGAGAGGTGGGTCCTGTTTTACTGAACAGCGTCCCTAACATGGCCTCCCTTCCTTGGACAGAGCCCGGAACCTTCCAGGGTTAAACAAAAGCAGGTTTCTAGGATGGAAAAGCTCCGGACAGACATGAGACGCTAAACTCCCAAACTTTCCTTCTGGAATCCCCTTCCTCTTGCAGTTTGTACCTTGATACCAAAGGCCACCCCTAGAAGAAAACACCCTTCATGACTAGTTAGTCCTTCAAAGAACAGAGTCCTTTTCTTTGTTTCACCTTAGCAGAGTTGAGACAGGCAGATAAAAATGTCTTAGCTTTGTTAAAGAATGAAGGAGGAGCAGAAACATAAGGGGCATAAAATCATGTTCATTTCCCAAGTCTTGACTCCAGGAGTGAGGCACATCTGTACACATAGGGGCACCTTTGATTCCAGACCTGCCTCCCGGAGTCAGATAAGGGAGCTGAAGTGCCAGCCAGTGGCCTCAGCTTTGCTTAAGTCCCCCTACTCCAGCTTTGGACAAGTCAATGCCGTCTTCCTCCAAAAGGCAGACACCAACTCTTTTCCAGGGCCTGTGGGGAGCAGTTCCCCTATCCTTCTGCCTCAAGGATAGCACCTCCCAGCTTCCCTAATCTCTCCCCCTTAGTGTGGGGGTGCAGCTAGTCTGTAGATGATTTGCAGGACAGTGGTGGTTGACAGCCAGCAAATAATAGAGCTCCCTGGGTCTGTGTTATCTAATCCACCTACCTCTGGAGCTTCCCTTAGCAACTCACTCCGGAAGCACCCCTCCCCCCACACCATCTGGAAGTGGTTTCAGAAAAACCTACTCATTATTGTTAAAAAGCAACATGTAGGCCGGGCGCGGTGGCTCAAGCCTGTAATCCCAGCACTTTGGGAGGCCGAGACGGGCGGATCACGAGGTCAGGAGATCGAGACCATCCTGGCTAACATGGTGAAACCCCGTCTCTACTAAAATACAAAAAAAAAAAAAAAAAAACTAGCCGGGCGAGGTGGCGGGCGCCTGTAGTCCCAGCTACTCCAGAGGCTGAGGCAGGAGAATGGCGTAAACCCGGGAGGCGGAGCTTGCAGTGAGCTGAGATCCGGCACTGCACTGCAGCCTGGGCGACAGAGCGAGACTCCGTCTCAACAAAAAAAAAAAAAAAAAAAGCAACATGTAGGCTTTTGCAAGGTACAGTTACCACAGCAGCCCCTAGATTGTAAGTTCCCGGAAGGTAGGGATCTTTCCCTTGTTTGCTACCATGTAACCATCACCTGGCACATAGTAGGAACTTGATAAATGACTTTCGAATAAATGCAGAATTAATAAACTCACAATCAAGGTGTTCCAATTATTTCTGCATAACAAATTACTCCAAAATTTAGCAGCTTAACAACTGTTTTATTATGCTCGAAGTTTTCATAAGTCAGGAATTTGGACTGGCCAAAGCATTGTGGATCTCTCTCTGCTCCACAATGTCTGGGGTCTCAGTTGAAAAGACTTGAAAAGAGCTGGGGGCAGGAATCATCCAGAAGCTTCTTCATTCACACATCTGGTACTTAGGCTGAAATGACTTGGAGACTGGGCTTAGTTGGGACTGTGGATCTCTGCACCTATGTGTTGTCCCTTTGTATTAATTGGGCTTCCTCTCAGCATGGCCGGCTGAGGGTAGTCAGAGTTCTTACATGACAGCCACTCAGGGCTCCAGGGCAGAAGCTGTGTGGCCTTTTATGACCTAGTCCTTTCATTCTCTTAGTTGAAGCTGTCACCAGCATATCCAGATTCAAGGAGAGAAAGACCCCACTTCTCACTGGAAGGAGTGTCAGGGAACTTTGGGGGCATGTTTTCAAACCCCAAGATTAGAAAGATCTAATGATGTTGCATTCATTCCTTCAACAGAATTTACGTTGAGCATCTACCACGTGTTAAGCTCTGGGTTGAGTGATGTGCAGGAATTTAGCGGTGAACAAAACAGACATTGTCACTGCCCTCATTAAACAAATAGATACACAAACAAATGCATAATTACATATCATGATGAGTGCTATTAAGCTGGGGGTGGGGAGTGCCCTGAGAAAGAACAGGGAGACTTAATTTAGATTGGAAGTGTCTTGCTCCCTTCGAAGCAAAACTTGATGCAAGGTTTTGTGTGCAAGCAGTTTCTTTGGGAGGTGATTCCAGGAAGCATCAGTAGGGCAATGAGGACACGGAGAGAGAGCCGGGGGGCAGTCAGAGGCTGTATTGATAAGTAGGCTCCCTCCCATTTGTCCACATTTGTTGGGGCAAATGGGGCTGGGTCCTGTAGGATACCCCTGGTTGACAGTGTGGACACAGCTTAGATCATCCCACCTGAAGGATGAGGAGGCTGGAGCATTTACCTACCGAATCCTAACAGTCAGAGTTGAGGGCGTTAGGGAGAGCTGCTCACTCACGCAGCCAAGAGAGCCTCAGGCAAAGGATACCAAGTGCTGGCAGAAACAGCCAAGGGAATGGAAAAGGAGCCTGTCCAGGGGTCAGGGAAGCCTTCCATAAGCAAGTGATCTTCTCAAAGAAGGAGTTCAAAGGTCAAGAACTTAGGATTTCTAGATGGTTCATAGATTTTTCTGTGTTATGTGTGGATTTTCACCAAATGCAACCCTAATGCCAGCACTTAGCACAGTGCCTTAGATAGTAATATGGTTTTGGTTTTCTTCCTTAGTAATGATTGTCCCCACTGACCACTCTGCCCCCACCTGCCCCTCTCCTTTGTAACTAATGGAAAACATTGGCAAAATTGCCCACAGGCAGGGAGGCAAGTAGGCAAGGTGGGGAGAGGGTTTTCGCTTTGTGTGAGGTTAATTGCCCGGAGCTGTGGGCATCACACCCCACAACGCTGACCTCAGTTGAGCTTAGTGAGGCAGAGAGGCTAGCCTAGCTTAAGCTGTCACTAAACAACTCTTGGGGGAGATCTTCCATGCCTAGTCAGTTCCCCAGAAGGGGAAATCTGTGTAGAGAAACCCGGTGAGCAGAACCCTTGTTGAGGGATGGTCACATTAGCCAGACACATGACTCTCCGGTCCCAGCAACTTGAGAGAGATTCCCAGAGACCCTTCGCAGTTCCTCAGCAAAAGCTTTGCAACAAGCTTTGCAACACTAGACTCCACGGAACGGCAGATCTGTGGTGAACTGGGAAAGACACTACAAAAACACTAATCAGCCACCACAACTGAGGGGAAAAAAAAATCAGTGAGCAACTGGAAGAAAAAGCATTTTTACGAAGATAAT
The DNA here is from genome assembly GCF_009764315.1 of Trachypithecus francoisi. Taxonomy (NCBI): domain Eukaryota; kingdom Metazoa; phylum Chordata; class Mammalia; order Primates; family Cercopithecidae; genus Trachypithecus; species Trachypithecus francoisi. The sequence continues at coordinate 98,248,535 of NW_022681471.1, forward strand.
ATAATACTCTTTCATTTTCAAATAGCTACTAAATAGAATTTCTGTATAATTTTCAAACAGTGTTTGTCTTAATGACTCTTTGAAAGCCTCCTTTTCCAATTTGACTGTTACTGAATAACAAGTAGATGCCATGCCCTGGGTGAAGCATTTTTTGTAAGGTAAAATCATAATAATGACTGCCTGTGTAGTGACTTCCAGTGCATGGCACGGTGTGTAGCTAAAGCAGGAAACATGGTCCCTAGCCACTTGTCAACATATCTCTTTTTTGTGCACTCTCCTGCCTTCGGATTCTCAGCTGCTCTCCCACCTATCCCCAGGGCTGGCCTGAGTCACTGTCACCCTGAGGACAGCAAAACAGTATGTGGGGGAGGGGCGGGAGAGGGAGAGGAGGGGGAAGAGAGAAAAAGGGAAGGGGAGAAAGGAGAGGAGACAGAAAAGAGCAGGGGAGGGGGGGAAGAGAAGAAGGGAAGAATGGAGAAGGGGAACAAAATGGAAAGGGGGGAAGAGGAGGGTGGGGAAGGAAAGGAGAAGGGGAGAGGGATGGAAAAGCAGGCAGAGGGGAAGGGAAAAGAGGCAAGGAGAGAAGGGGGAAAGGGAGAAGAGGAAGGGAGGGGAGGGGAGAGAATTCTTCTGGGATGGAAAAGGCAGGAAGTGAAATTCCTAACCCAGTGATAAATAGAATCCCAGCTGCACCAAGAACAGAACAGTGGTAAAATCATTCAAACTCTGAATTCCTGACAGTGAAAATAAACTCATCTTTGCTGGTGAATGGAAATTTAGGGAAGGCGACCGGGTGTGCTCTGGATTCCACAGCCCCTGTCCCTGGTAGAGGGCACAGAAGCATTGGAGGGTTGAGAAAGGGTGACTGACAGCCTTTGGGCCAGGTTGCTTTAAGTCCAGAGAGGCTGAGAAAAGAAGTCTAATGCTGCAGAAGAGAAAGTGGAAGTTGGAAGTAAGAAAATGAAAAGAGCCAGGTGGCCCATGGCAGGAAGGTGCCCAGAGCAGGAGACAGAACTCAAGGAACCCTGGTTCGTGGGGTGACCTTGAGAAAAGACCCGGCCAGTCTTAGACAAGGTGATGAAAGGAAGGAAGAAGGCTGCTGAGCTGAAGAGAACAAAATATTCCCCCACCCCCACCCCGCTGGACAATGAAACATCTTCAGGACGCCTTGCCTGGGTGCGGGACAAAAGACTTGGAGGTACTGGAATACTGGGTCTGTGCCCCAGCTCTATCCATGCCCAGTATTGGGCACCCCCAGAGGCTAAGCTTGGCCAAAAGCTCCTCAGGCTTCCTCATCCCACTTTTTAATGGGATGGTTCACCCATATGAAGGGAAAGGCCTGGGCGGTGCCTCTCCTCCTGCTCTAGCCTCCTTCCCAGGCCCCAGTCCCATCCATACAAGGGTGCTGGCCTGGGCCTCACTGGCGGGAGGACAGATAAGCAAAGGGGTGGTGGGGGCACTCTAGATGCTCCACCCACATCCCCTCGGGCCCCTTCCCCCACCCCATACAGCTTCCCCTCTCCTAATTCCCACAGCTTGTGCCTGGGATTTGGAGGCCTGCCCGGGGCACCTGCCCCTCAGAGCCAGAGGTACCCAGGAGTTTCAGTCCCCACACTCACAGTAGCCCCTAGCTGGTGCAAGGGAGCATGCAGGTACAGCGCTCTTGCCTGGAGTGGAGACAGGCTCTGAGGCGACACTTGCCCTCCAGAGCTCCTCCTTTGGGAGGTCATGAGGTCATGAGGGTGGAGCCCTCATGAAGGGAGAAGGGGGTCAGTGCTCTTATAAAAATGACCCCAGAGAGCTCTCTCTCCCTGTCTCTGCCATGTGAGGGCACAAGGAAAAGTTGGTAATCTACAGCCCAGAAGAGAGCCCTCCCCCAAACCCAACCATGCCGGTACCCTGATCTCAGCCTCTCAGCCTCTAGAACTGTGAGAAGTACATGTCTGTGGTTTATCCTAACGTATGGTACTGTGTTATAGCAGTCTGGATGGACTAAGACTCTCCTGCAGAAGGACTTTGTCTGAAACTGGCTTCCTCCCCTTCTTAGTCCTGCCCCTCCACACCCTTCCGTATTTCTTGGGAGCACTTCCTTAATAAATTGCTTCCACACGAATCCGCGTCTCAGAGGCTGCTTCTGAGAAAACCAAAGTGATGGGGCCCCTGGGCTGCACAGTAATAACAGTTGTTACAGACGGCACCTCCTCCAACCCTCAGAACCAGATGGCCACAATGGTATGAGTGTGTTGCACAGAGGAGGAAACGGAAGCCCAGAGAGCAGAAGGGACTTGCCCAGGATGGTGGAGCTGGTGAGCAGAGCAGACTACATTAAACCCTGCTCCAAAGCCAGCCCTGGTTGCTTGATGCCCCACAGAAAAGACGTGGGAGGAGCCCTACAGCTCCTGAAAGGAGCTAACATCTCCCGAGCCCCACTTCCAGGGGCAATCTGGGGCCAGCCAGGTACTTAGATGGACAGATGACCAAGGAGAGAACACTCAAGCCCTCAGTTTGAGAATGCATTCCTCTGCATTCTCAGGCTTACCTGGAGCCAGTTCCCCAAAGCCCCGCTGGATTTGTTAAGCCCCCAGAGGCCTTCAGCCAGGAACCCATTGAGTCTTCAACCCCCAATCTCCATGGGTTTTTTTTAAGACAACCCCCAAAAGGCAGGACTTACTAGGAGTCGTTCAAAAACTGGCAAAAGCTCCCTCTGAATAAATGTTCAGGGTTCCATCCGGAGACGCCCACGGTGACTGATGAGTCATCAGATAGCCAGCTGTCGCCACAGAGTGCTATATATAGAAGCTGGAGGGGTGCCTGGTACCTAAAGCAAAGGGAGGAGCACACACCTAGTAGGTGGAGTCTCAGCCAGGAGGCAGGCCTAGAGCACCTGGAAACTGCACCCTCAGCTCCCCCTGCCCCCCCAACAAAACAGAATCTGGGTCAGCAATTCCCCAGCACAGAATGCCGCGTGAACTGGAAGCAGGCAGCAACAGGGCCGGACGTGGGCCATGCCAGTGCATTAATGATGATTACTGCTAATGATGGTAATGGGAGAATAATGGCTCAGTGAACTTCCCGCACATCACCTCATCGTCTTCCCATCAGACATACACATGGAGGACACCCTCGTGTTGCTGCCATTTAGACAGCCGAAACAGACCTTCCAGACCTCAGGCTTGGTTAGGCTGGGCCTGTGCTGTCCAGGACAGGGGCCACTAGCCACGTGTTTCTACTGAACACTTGAAATGTGGCCCAGCCAAATTGAGATCCTCTGTCAGCATAGAATGCACACCGAACTTTGAAGATTAATTCCAAGAAAAGAATGTCAAATACCTTGTTAATAATTTTTTCCTGGTTCATGTTGAAATGATAATATTTTAGATATATCGGGTTGAACAAAATATGTTATTAAGTCAATTTCACCTGTTCCTTGTTACCTTCTTAATGTGGCTTCTCGAACATTTAAAATTATTAATACATATGTGGCTCTCATTTGTGGCTTGCATTGTATTTCTATTGGATAGTGCCGGGTTGCAGGCTGGAGGCCAGAACCTTCAGGAAATCCTGGCTATGCCCTCTCCTGACAAATAAAGCCTGCTTCCTGGTTCAAGGCTGAGAGAGGCCAGGGCTGCTCTCAGACAACGCCAGTGGCCAGCTGCAGTTCCATGTACCCATCACAGAAGGTCCAGGTGATGCACAAAAGCCTCTGAGTGTCTGTGAACCCCAAACTTGTCCCTTATATCTTCTGAAAATGCACAGATTTCCGGGGGAAAGATGATGAATTCTCCCTGGCCCTGTCTTCTGCCTTCCCCACTTAACCCCCAAGAGAACTCCATTCTGTGCAATTGCATAATGAGACCGTGGAATAAGGCCACTTCACAAATGAAGCAGCTCTTCCCTCACATATGCAAACAGCAGAGAGAGGCAAAGGAAAGAAGGGAGATGAGAAACACAATGAGAAATGCAGATGAGACAGGTGATTCACACCAAGAGAGAGAAACTGTATCCCAGAGGCAGGCACACAATGTCACACACACTCTGCTCACTGACACGTGGGGGGAGGGGGAGAAGGGTGTGTGTGTGCACGTGTGTGGCGTGTTCATGTGCATGCGTGTGGAGCAAGAGAGCACTAGAGGCCTAGCACGGTGGCTCATGCCTGTAATCCCAGCACTTTGGGAGGCCGAGGTGGGCGGATCACTTGAAGTCAGGAGTTTGAGACCAGCCTGGCCAACATGGTGAAAACCTGTCTCTACTAAAAATATGAAAATTAGCCAGGTATGATGGTGCATGCCTGTAATCCCAGCTACTCGGGAGACTGAGGTAGGAGAATCGCTTGAACCCGGGAGGCAGAGGTTGCGGTGAGCTGAGGTCACGCCACTGCACTCCAGACTGGGTGACAGAGTGAGACTCTTTCTCAAAACAAAAAAAGCACTAGAGAAAGGTTCTAGAATGAGGCAAATTGAACAGAACAGGGAACAGGGAAGAGATGAGCACAGGAGGCAAATACAAATGGAGGTTCGGGGAGCTGACAGCCTCCCTTTTGTAGCAAGCCCTGCCCTTTCTTTCTATGACAGTTTAAATTATTCACATCAGGACAATGGAAAGAATATAGATAGCAAAATAAAAAATGTGTCAGGGCCAGGCGGGCCCAGGATTCATGTGTGGTGGAAACAGAGCCCAGGGAGGAGGAAGGGCTGCCCGCCCTGCACCCAGGAGTGGGCTGGGCTTTGGGTGGCTGCAGTCAGGGCTGATTTTCCAGTCACTCAGTATCTACATCACCTCCAGAGTGTTGACAGAGCTGGAGTCAAACTGCACGCCCCCAGGGGCAGACCTGGGACATTTAGGGAGCTGTGTGAGTCAGACAAGGCCTGGGGACACCCACAGACCACAACCTCTCTGGGGCCAGACTGAGGGCTGCCTGGTGTTCGCCTGCTCCCAGAGTGGCTGACACTTTGTGCTAGCCTCCTGCCTATCCTGAGCTGATCCTTCACTGGCAAGTCCCGGGTCCCCTGGGTAACCATCAGTTAATCAAATCTAAGCAGGCTTATGTGCTGCCAGGACAAGGTGGGGAGAGGTTCTCCCTCCCCTTCCTAGGTAATTAGGAAGTGGCTTCTAGAGGCCTGGGCCCAACTTGGTCACCTCACCTGAAGAAAGATTCTCTCATGGGGATGCAGGACAAATGTATCAATCTCCTCAGGCTGCCGCAACAAAAGACCATAGGCTGAGTGGCTTAAACAATAGATATTTATGTTCTCATAGTTCTGATTGCTGAAAGTCCAAGACCAAGGTTTGGTTTCCCCTGAGGCCTCTCTCCTTGGCTTGCACACGGCCACCTTCTTGCTGTGTCTTCACACAGTCTTTCCTCTATGCGTGTACCCTGCCAGCGTCTCTCGTGTGTCCAAATGTTCTTCTAGGGACACCAGTTGTATTGGATTAAGCCCACCCTAATGGCCTCATTTTAACTTAATCACCTCTTTAAAGGCCCTAACTCTAAATATAGCCACATTCTGAGGTCCCGGGAGTTAAGGCTTCAATAGATGAATGGGGTGTGGGGCACAGTTCAACCCATAGCAATGAAATACCGAGAAAGACAAGGCCAGGTTCACACCAGGATGGGGAGAACAGTTCAGGACCATGACACTCTCAACATCTGATAATCCCACTGTCTCCCTGCCTGTGCTTAGGGCCTCCTCCAGGTAAAGCTTATAGAAACCAGAGGCAACATTTCTGCAGGATGGAGGTTTGGGAGAATGTTGTTCCCATGGCTGATAGTTGCTCTCTTGCCCAGGAGCAGGAGTTGTGTATCCCCAAGTCCCAGTCCAATGCCTGGCCCAGCAGGGAAACTCTGATTGGGGCAGAACAGAGGCCATTAGTCAAGACTCTGTGTCCTTACTCATTTAGAGTCTTATTGCCAATGGAAGTGGCTCCAGAATAAATTTGGGCTTCATTCACAGAGAATTGAGGCCCTCGCAGGTTTAAAAATAATAATAAAAGAAAGAGGCCAGGCGCAGTGGGAGGCAGAGGTAGGCGGATCACTTGAGGTCAGGAGTTTGAGACCACCAGCCTGGCCAACATGGCAAAACGCCGTCTCTACTAAAAACACAAAAATTAGCTGGGCACAGTGGCAGGTGCTGTAATCCCAGCTACTTGAGAGGCTGAGGCAGGAGAATCACTTGAACCCAGGAGGTGGGGACTGCAATGAGTCAAGATCACGCCACTGCACTCTAGCCTGGACGACAGAGGGAGGCTCCGTCTCAAAAAAAAAAAAAGAGAGAGAGAAAGAGAGAGAGAGAGACAGAGAGAAAGAGAGAGAGAGAGACAGAAAGAAAGAAAGAAAGAGAGAGAAAGAAAGAAAGAAAGAAAGAAAGCAAGCCAGTTGCAGTTGCTTAAACCTGTAATCCCACCACTTTAGGAGGCCGAGGCAGGCGGATCACTTGAGGCTGGGAGTTCGAGACCAGCCTGGCCAACATGGTGAAACCCTGTCTCTACTAAAAATACAAAAATTGGCTGGGCGTGGTGGTGGGTGTCTGTAATCCCAGCTACTCGGGAGGCTGAGGTAGGTGAATCGCTTGAACCCAGGAGGCGGAGATTGCAGTGAGCCGGGATCACGCCATTGCACTCCAACCTGGGTGACAGAGCGAGATTCTTTCTCAAAAAAATTAAAAGTAAAAATAAAAGTTTTAAAAATATATGACTTCAGCCCCAGACATAGTCTGGAGGCAACTACGTGAGACAGAGAGAGAGAGAGAGAGAGCGAGAGAGAGACAAAGATATAGACAGACAAAAACAGAGACAGAAAGAATAAAAAAAACTAGCTAAGAGCAGTCAACCCCCAGAAGACTGAGAGATAATAATAACATGGTAGTTGTGTTTTTTGTCACTACGTTTTGGAGTGATTCATTATGCAGCAATAGATAACTGGAACACAGGCCAAAACACAATTGCGTGGGCAGACGCACACACACAAGTACACAAAAATCCCCCTTCACAGGACCTGTTTTGAGGCTCCTGGCAGCCAGCCTGGGTGCTGGTGCTCACACCACAGACTCTGGCGCCAGCCTGCCAGGATTCACATCCCTTTCCCACCACTTCTTAGCTGTCCAGCTTGGGTGGGGAAACTAACACCTCTGCTCAATTTCCTCATCTCTGAACTGGAAACCATACTGGAGCCCTCCATCTGGGATGGCTGGGAGGACTGAATGTGCTAACCCACATCAAATGCACGGGGCCATGCCAGGCATGCATGCAGTCGGCGCTTGATAACTGTTTGCTGGAATGATATGACTCAACATCTGCCTTTCTGCTTCCTAACAGGTGGGCTGAGAAACATGCCATTTCCGGCAGACACGCCGCTGACCATCTTTTTCCATCACACTGAGGTCACCAGCACGGCCTCACACTTATTTGTTTTGTAAAAATGTCAGCAGCTGGGCCAGGTACCCCCCCAGCCCCTGTGGAAAGTCAGCTCCCTCTCCCTCTGCAGGTGCTTGAGATCTGTCCCTGCCACTGTCATCTCCTGCCTTTGCCTTGCAAACCACAGATTAGTAGAAGACAAAACGCTGGCTAAGGGCTGACCTCAATACTTGCTTTCAGAGTCCTTGGCCTGGCCCAGCCACAGAGCTGTGGGACACAGGATGAGCAGGAAGCAGACAATGACAGTTGGCTGGGCTTGCAACACCCTCTTGCCTCTCCTTTTGTGGGGTGGCTAAATGGTGCAGCTTTCGGGATGCCCTGGTGCCTCCTACGCACTGAGGACCCACTTCCCAGAGGCAACTCCCACAGCCAGGAGGGGACAGGATCATGGCAAGGTGCTTGTGGCTTTGCCAAGTCCTCCTCACTGCCCTGAGTCCCCCCAGGGTACCAGCAGAGCCAGAGGCCAGGTTCTTCCCATGAGGAAGCAGGGGTTGGAACAGAATAAAGTCAGCAGCAGGCCCCTTTTCTGTCTAGTCAAGGCCCACCTGGCCTCCAGAAAGGTCCCTCTGCCTTTTCCCTCTGGGGCAACCCCTTGATTGTACCCCATACTAAATCCCCTGTCATGGGCATTCACGCTCCTCTGACTTTCCAGCTGTCTCACTTGGGAGGACCATTGCCACCCGTGGGCCCTGTTTCTCACTCTCCATTTGTGGTAACTGGCTGGTCTGCCCAGCAACACAACCCTGCCCTCCTATTTGACCCCCACACCTCCCTCCAGGTGGCCTCTGCCAGACCTAAAGCAGGTGCCCGGGTATCGCCTCTCCAGCCTTGTTGGGCTGCAGGATGCACAGGATTCGATAAGTTCACCAGCTCTCTTACGCAAAGTAATCCCTGCCCCAATCCCTTGGGTCACCTTGAAAAACCATTCTTAGTCTCTAATGAACCAATTGGTTCTTTAGAAAAGACACCTGGAACTTTCTTTGCAGCGATGAGCCATGTTTGTCAATGGGAGCACTACTCATATTTGGGCCTGGACAAATCCCCGTTGTGTGGGACAGTCCCCCCGCATTGTTGGATGTTAAGTGTCCTTGGCCCCCTGCCTGCTAAATTCCAGTCGCACCCCCTAGTCATTGTGACAACCAAACATGCACCCCTATTTCCAAATGCCCCCACCCCCAGGTGGAACAGTCCCTGAATAGGGAAGCACCATTCATCTCAGGATAAATTCTTTCTCTGCCACAACAATCACCAAGCAGCATCTCCCTGCAGGATCAGTTATGCGTGCTTGATCAGCCCAATCTCCCTCATCTTATTCAACCAGAGTCAACGCCGCTGCATAAGTCTGTTCTGTTTCTGCACTTATAGACTCATACTGTGAGCAGGGACTCCAAAGTATGCCAAGGAACTCGGTCCCTAAATCTATCCTCTTATTATAGATTGTGTGGGTTGTCCCTGATAGATAATTCTCAGCAAAGCATTTACTGAGAAATCATTTGTTTAATTTCACACACCCCCTTCCATCACTGGCATTACTTTAAAAAATAAAAATAAAAAGTAAAAGAGCAGCCATTGTTGGAAGAGTTCCATTGGAGCTGTTTGTCAAGGTCCATTGAGTCAAAATTCCCAGTTTAACTTTGAATGCTCAACGCTCCTTCCTCTAATGTGAGGTTGGCATTTGTACCTTAAAAAGGGAGGGGAAATCGAGTCTTGAGAAAGAGAAAAGGGAATAAAATAATCCTCCCTCTATAGTGTCTATACTTTTCAACATAACATGGGAGTGCAACTACCTTTTTACCAAAACATGTCGCCAGCCTGGTGTAAAGTCCCCACACCTGGATCCACCAGGAGGGAGGAACATCCATTCCAACAGGGACATAGCTTTGTGCACACCTGCTGACACTTCTGCATGGCTGTGGGTCTAGCTGTAGTAGCTACACTGGGTCGTTTTCCTTTTTGGAACAATAGCTCTCAACACCAAGAGCTTCTTGTTGGTGTCGTAAAATCCCAGTCTCACATTGAAGACCTAATCCTGAAGGTTTTTAGTCTCCCAGAGTCCACTTGTGATGATCTGATGGACCCCAAGGCCTCTCTTCACAGAACAAGACAGACACAAGTGTGGACACATATAGGGTATGTCCACATGCATGCACCCACTTCCACAGAACTTTGTACATAATCACAAAGCCTCCTGAAGCCTGCCCTTGGGCAGTCAATTAAGAACCCACCGCTGGTTCCACACATGAGGAAATTGAATGTAAAAGCAGCTTTGGTGGTACAAACAAATATGATTCAGTTTCAGCCGGGAAGGCGACCAACTCTCAAATTGTTTCTTCCTGAAACAAGCCACGAGCCTCGTGTAAAGACAATAACCCCTGTAAATGGAGATAGTGAGAGAAAGCTTACAGAGACCACTGTCGTTCCTGAATACTCTGAATTTATGTAGAGTGCTAAGAAGAGAGGCCAGAAAGCAAAACAACCTGGAAAAACTCAAAACCCATTGCCCCAAAGTAAAACAATTCATGTCGATGGCAGTTCCTGTAGATAACAGCACCGCATTGCCTTCCACTTGCACGGTACTTTACCCAGCTCAAACAGCTTTCACCAGCATTATTCAGCAGTCTCACAACTGCTCTGTGAAGTCAGGACCACTATAATTGCCCCCATGTATGGGTTGCAACAAAGAAGAGGGCTCAAAGAGTGGAAGTGATGCCTGAAAGGACACGTTGGTTGGTAGCAGTAGTACTGTCTTAGTCTGTTCTGGTTTCCATAACAAAATCCCTTAGACTGGGTAATTTATAAACAACAGAAATTTAGTGGTCACAGTTCTAGAGGCTGGGAAGTCCAAGATCAAGGCATCGGCAAATTCCATGTCCAGTGAGGGCTCTCTGCTTCATAGATAGTGCCTTTACCCTGAGTCCTCACGTGGCAGAAGGGCCAATCAGGCTCCCTCAAGCCTCTTTTATAAGAGTATTCATCCCATTTATGGGAGTGGAACCTTTGTGACCTAATCACCTCCCAAATACCCCACCTCTTAGTACCATCACATTGGGGATTCAGTTTCAACATATGAATTTTGGAGGGGCACCAACATTCAGACTATAGCAGTAGGCAAGCCTCAACACTCAAGTGCTTGTCAAATCATGCTTGCATAGTGCTTTTGCTGATGTTCTTCTTTTACATGCCATTGTTGATGTTCCATTGGCCAAAGCAAGTCATGAGGCTAAACTCCACATGAGAGGGGACTACCCATGGATGTGGATATCAGGAGGCATAACTCATCAGGGGCGATATTTGTAACCACCTACCACACACACAAGTAAAAAGCACCTCCCCTCCCACATAATGACTAAAATATCATCATTTATCTTTCAGACCATTGCCCTCTTTTTGCTTGCTCTTTGAGAAATCAGGCATGGCTTTATTGAGTATCCTATGACCCAGCAATTGTATTTCAAGATATATAGCCAAAAGAAACAAGTGCTTGTGTGCACCAAAAGCCCTGCATGCAAATGCACGTAGCAGCTTTATTCACAACAGCCTGAAACTGGAAACACCCAAATGCCTGTCAATGGGAGAGCAAATAAACTAATCATGATATACTCATAAATAACACTCTATACAGCACTGAAAAAGAACAAATTACTGCTACATATAACAACATGGATGAATATCCCAGACAATATTGAGCAAAAGAAACCAAATGCACAAGAATATGTGTTGTATGATTCTATTTATTTGAAGTTCAAAACCAGAAAGATCAGCTGGGTGCAATGGCTCATGCCTATAATCCCAGCACTTTGGGAGGCCAAGATGGAAGGATTACTTGAGCCCAGGAGTTTGAGACCAGCTTGGGCAACATAGTGAGACCGTGTCTCTATAAAAAACAAAAAATTAGCCAGGCATGATGGCACGAGCCTGTAGTCCTAGCTACTCATGAGAGTGAGGCAGAAGGTTGGCTTAAGCCCAGAAAGTCGAGGCTGCAGTGAATTGTGATTGCACCACCACACCACTGCACTCCAGCCCAGGTGACCCTGTCTCCAAAAAAACCAGACAATTCAAGTCTATGTTGTTACAAGTCAAAATAATGGTCACCTTTGGGGGGATAGAAAGTGGGAGGGGACAGAAGGGAGCTTCTGGAGCAGGTGCTAGAAATAGTCTCTATGTCTCTATGTCAACCTGAGTGACTGTAGGTCTACACATATGTAAAGAGTCATAGACTTGTACACTTAAGATTGGTGGACTTTACTGTGCTTATAGCTTAACTGTTTTTCAAGTACAACATTAAAAGTAAGAATGGGATTCAGGTGCAGACTCGGGGCTGGAGCCCAGGCTATGGGGTCTGCCCCGGGGTTCAGGGGCATGTCTGGGAGGGCAGGGTCCAGGGCTCAAGTTCGGGGGTTAATTCTGGGCGTCGGTGATTTCCTAGGGATTAACTGGGGCAGAGGGTGCATGCTTTTGTGTGTATCTAGATGAGTGCTTCCTAAATCCTGGGGGCTCCGCACTTTAGTGGAGGCTCCAGCATTTTAAGAGTTACCTTTTTAAAATCCACGTTTAGAAGCTGTTTTTGGAGTTCTCCGGTCTTAAGGGTTAATCCTGTGGAAACTGACTCCTAAGGGAAAATCCAAGGAGCCTGAGGTTTTGGTATTTAATTCTGAATCCTTATGCGTTACATAAGAGTGAATCCTGGGTGGGTGACCTTGGGTCTTGGAGAATGATCCTCACTGAAAGGTGTCCGGGGTGTGAGACGGGTGATTCTGGTTTAGAGGATGAATTCTGCAGGCCCTGGGAGGTCTTCTAGAGCATATAAACTGAAATAACCCCAGGCTTAGAACTGAGTATGAATTACAGACGGAGTGAGCCTACCAAAAGCAGCGACCATCTTTCAAAACAAGAAGGTCCTGCTGGGTGAAACTGGCACGGAGAAGCTCCTGCAGTACTACAGAACATCGGTCTGAGCTTCAAGACACCCTACGAGGCGATTGAGGGCAACTACATGGACAAGAAATGCCCCTTCACTGGTAACGCCTCCATTCGAGGGCGGATCCTCTCCGGCATGGTGACCAAGATGAAGATGCAGAGGACCACTGTCATCTGCTGAGACTAACTCCACTACATCTGCAAGTACAACCACTTCGAGAAGCGCCACAAGAACATGTCCGTACACCTGTCCCCCTGCTTCAGGGACATCCAGATCAGCGACATCATCACAGTGGGCGAGTGCTGGCCCCTGAGCAAGACAGTGCGTTCAACGGGCTCAAGGTCACTAAGACCTCCGGGCACCAAGAAGCAGTTCCAGAAGTTCTGAGGTTGGATGTGTGTCCACTCCCTACAACGAAATAAAGTTATTTTCTCATTCTGCCCCCCACCCAAAAAAAAAACCAGTAAGAATGGATTTCCTAGTGTGGCTTCTCTAGACAGGGTGGCAGCCTTGGAAGGCGCACTGAGGTGGAGGGTGGGAGGCCCCCAGCCTGGCCTCATCTGGCCTGCCCCGTGCCTTTTCCCAAGCCAGCAAGGAAAAGACCTTGCTCCTTGCTTGGGCCCTGAAGAGCTCCACATGGCGGGGTGGTCGGTGTGGGTTACTTTAGACTGGGGCACAATGGTGGTGGCCACACAGGCTCCCCGGTGGGAAATACTTTGAAGAGCCTTTGTTCCCAACAGTTGATCAAGGAAACAAGCTGGTAATGAACAGCAGAAATAACAATACTTAATAATGGGCAGAATCAAAATGGATTTCAATCCCTGCAGCTAATTTACCAGGAAACTTATTCCTGAGACAGGCAGCTCTCTCCCCTCATCAGACTGTAGGGTAAACAAGGAAGTGGCAGGACCAGGAGAGGGGGGAGGGGGGAGGAAAGGAGGTGGAGGGAGAGGGGAAGGAGAAAGGAGAAGGGAGGGAGGAGCAGCAGGGCCTGAATGAGCTCTTTGAAAATGTGCAGAGACGCTGGGGAGTGGGAGTGGGCAGGGGCTAGGAAGGGTAGGAGCCCCCAAATCTCAAAGATGCCTCTCAGAGGCCTGCAGCCTCCCCTGCCCCCATGATGGCTGTGAAGCCCAGAGCTCTCCTCCAGATCTCCAGCTCAGCCCCTCCAATTCTTCAACCCTTGGTACATATCCTCCACTGTTACTGCCTGCCCCCGAGAGCTAAGGAAGGGGGCCTCAAGACCGCACAACAATGGAAGGAAACCCCTTGTCAGGGAAGGAAGATTCTAACTGGAGCTCTCAATGCTCCAGAAAGATTATCTTCCGGTTCCCATCGTAAAGAGACGAACTCACAATCACCCCACTACCCATAAGCTCTCACTGCCCTTTTCCTCTCCCACCCCACCCCCCAAATAGGCTGATTTGTTTGCCTTTTATCACTCCATTAAAAAATTAGTTCTTAGAGATCCTTCTCCAGGATGAGGGCAAAAGGCAGCCTGGGCCTCCTCTGTTATTTTAAGGCAAGAGATGTCGGCTTGAAGCCTGCTCTGAGATCTTGTGGGGAGGGCGGCAGGGTTTGTTATATGAGGGTCAAGTCTATTAAGACCTGCTTGCTGGGCGCAGTGGCTCTGGCCTGTAATCCCAGCATTTTGGGAGACCAAGGCAGGGGAATCACCTGAGGTCAGGAGTTCGAGACCAGCCTGGCCAACATGGTGAAACGCTGTCTCTACTAAAAATACGAAAACTAGCTAGATGTGGTTGCATGTGCCTGTAGTCCCAGCTACTCAGGAGGCTGAGGCAGGAGAATTGCTTGAACCCAGGAGGCGGAGGTTGCAGTGAGCCGTGATCATGCCCACTCACTCCAGCCTGGGCGACAGAGCAAAACTCCATCTCAAAAAAAATAAAATAAACCTGCTCACAACCAGGATCTTCAGATCACCTTGTCCGTGGCCAATGAGAAAAATGCTTCCCTTCCCTCCATGCCTTTCCCTGCCTGTCCCCAGTCCCCTTCAACTGCCCCCTGGCTTCTCAGGGCTCCTCCCCTCCCCCTCCAAACTTGCTACTTGCCAACACCATCTACCTTTCCCACCCCAATATCCTACTTTTTTATTCAACGTCCCCATCAGGTGTAGGAGAAGCTAAAGTCCATGTGTACATCTCTGTCTCTGACCACGAGTCCGTTGAGGCAATATGCCTGAACCCCAAGGCCGGTGGACGGGCACTGGGGGAACTCTTCAATTTCCACTACTTGAGTGCTTGCCTCCATTGACAAATGGATCACTCTCTTTTCAACTTGAGCAGAGTGAATGCTTCTTGCTAAAGGCTAAGTACTCGCTGAGTTGCAAGTTTTAGAAAATGAGGCCATTGTGGGGCTATTTCTGAGGGAAAGGAAGACCTGCAGTGCCAGCGCCAGCCCTGTCCACCTCCCACAAGAATTGGGCACCATTATTTTTACATTGGGGAAAATTCCATCTCCTATTTCAAGAAAAACAACTGAATCTGGCTTTATCTTCCACCAAAGTATACACTGTGAAGAGATGGCAAGGGTTTAATTCTTAGAGACAGTTGGAAGCAAGTGACCAAAAGGAACTTCAGGATGAAGATGACTTTTCAGTATCTAAGAGGGCTTTGCTGGTGAAGCCCCTGCAGTTAAGGTGTCAGCTATGGGATAACGTGGGGGGTCAGGGTGGTGGGTAGGAGAGACCCCCTCACCATGGCATCCTGCTTGGAGCATAGCCAGTCTGTGTGAGGAGCAGAGCCAGCCTTCTAGGAAGGGGCAAAGAAAGGTGGGGTTCATGGTCACTTTTGAAAACCAGCTTCCTAGGGCTTTGCCTGTAACAAAGTATCATGCACTTGGGGGCTTAAACAACGGAATTTTATCTTCTCACAGTTCTGGAGGCTGGAAGTCTGAGATCAAGGTGCCAGCAGGGTTGGTTCCTTCTGAGGCCTCTCTCTTTGGCTTGTAGATGGCTGTCTTCTGGCTGTATCTCCACAGTCTTCCCTCTGTGTGTGTCTGTGTCCTAATTTCTTCTTTATAAAGACACCAGCCATATTGGATTAGGGCTTACCCATATGACCTCATTTTAACTTAATTACCACTTTAAAGACCCCGTTTCCAAATACTGTCACATCTTGGGGCACTGAGGGGTTAGGACTTCAACATATGAATTTTCAGGGTATGCAATTCAGAACATAAGACCACTACAGGGTTTCTCTTTTGCTTCCACAATTACAAGCTATTCAAACTGCAATCGATATAGTGCCAGGACTGGGAGAAGCTGCAGGGTTGCAGATCACACATGAAAAGGTCCTTGTCTACCCCAACCCCAGGCTCCTTTCTGCCTAAATTCTCCTCAGCATCCAAGTCTTGCCTCTGCAAGAAGCCCTCCCTGTCCCTTAAACTCACATGGAGCTTTTCCTTTGTCAAATTTCATAAGAAAGATCATTCAAGTCATGCTTTCTGCATCCTGAGTGTAAATCATAAATTTGCTTTTTTTTTTTTTTTTTTTTTTTGGAGACAATGTCTCTCTCTGTTGACCAGGCTGGAGTGTAGTGGCACATTCACGCCTCATGGCAGCCTTGACCTCCTGGACTCAAGTGATCCTCCTGCTTCAGTCTCCTTTCTGAGTAAGATCTTTGAGAATAAGCCACCCCCATCCTAACACACACACACACACACACGGCCAGTATCTATTTCCTCCCTCTCCCAGCCAGGCAGTTTGGGGAGCTGGAATTGGCTGCACACCCAGCTCTAGGGATCAACAAGATTGGCTTAATTCAAAAGGGAAGATACACATGACCAAATTGGTCCAATCAGAGTAAATATAAGGATTCTTGATGGGAATGCTGGAACACAGGATCTCTCTTCTGGGCTGGGTTTGGTTGTAGAACATGCGAGGTCTAGAGCAGAGCAGCTATAACTGGGTGGGCAGGCGACAGGAACGGGGGCTGGAAGTTCCAGGAATTTGGATGGGGTTGGGGGAACCACTACTGTGTGTAACCATGAAACCCATCCACAGGAAACAGAGCAGATAATGGGTGCTGGTGGCATCATTTAAGCCCTAGATCAAGCCATACCTCAAGTAGGTTACCACTGGACCATTCAGTAACATAAACCAATCAGTTCCCCCTTTTGCTAATATTGAATTGGGTTGGGTTCACAATGGAAAAAATCACTAAATGATACAATTTCTTTTGGATCCTCCAAAGAGCCTAGCCCCAGGATAGTGTGGACACTCAGTAAATACAAGCATGCACCACATAATTACGTACCAGTCAACAACAGATTGTATATACAACAGTGGTCCTGTAATATTATAATACTGTATTTTTACTGTACCTTTTCTATGTTTAGATATGTTTAGATACACAAATACCACTGTATAACAATTACCTGCAGTATTCAGTACAGTACGTGCTGTATAGGTTTATAGCATAGGAACAATGGGCTATACCAAGTAGTCTAGGTGTGTAGTAGGCTATACCACATAGGCTGGTAGAAATATATGCTATGATGTTCGTACAATGACGAAATCCCCTAACCACACATTTCTCAGAACATATCCCTTTCGTTAAGTGACACATGACTGTACTAGAGCATTACAAAGTCTCAATCTATGAAGGCTTTGTAGATAAGAAAACTGTGACCAGGGGTAAAGGGATTTACCAAGGCTCAGGGGCCAGTTAGTGGCAGAGCCTGGATGACAGCCTAGATCTCCAATCTAGTGCCATTCCCACTGCACTGGAAGGGATGTGGGCCACTGTTCCTCCTCCCCTGATCCCCCAACCTAGTCCCTGAAGGAGAGGGAGGAGCTGAGAAAGCCAGTGTGAAGCCACAGCACCCTCAACCCCCCAAATAGGAAGACTTGGTTGCAAGCCGGGAGGCCAGAGGAGAGGCAAGGCAGGAAATTGAGTGACTCCACGTCAACCACATGTTCTGAGTCACCTGGGGGCTGTGAGTAAGAAGATAGTGCAAAGATGATGAGCAGTTGCCAACCCAGGCAGCAGGCATGTCAGTGTCCTCAGGACCCCAGAGGGCCCCACTGCAGGCTCTAGGGAGACCTCTGCCCTCAAGAAGGCTGTCTCTGGAGGGGAGCGGTGGCTCATGCCTGTAATCCCAGCACTTTGGGAGGCTGAGGCAGGAGGATCACAAGGTCAGGAGATCGAGACCATCCTGGCTAACACGGTGAAACCCGGTCTGTACTAAAAATACAAAAAAAAATTAGCTGGGCGTGGTGGCGGGCACCTGTAGTCCCAGCTACTCGGGAGGCTGAGGCAGGAGAATGGCGTGAACCCAGGAGGCAGAGCTTGTAGTGAGCAGAGATTGTGCCACTGCACACCAGCCTGGGCGACAGAGCCAGACTCCATCTCAAAAGAAAAAAAAAAAGAAGGCTGTCTCCAAGTCGGGTGGTGGGTTTAGCAGGCTCCAGAAGGGGCAGAAATGTGTGTCAGGGCAGAGTCACATATCTGGCGGCTGGGCTGCAAAGACTGGCAGAAGTGAGGAGTGGATTGAGGAGAATAGAATATCTGGGATACCTTGGGCCTCTCTCTCCAACGTGGCAGCTTCAGGGTAGCCAAATTCCTAAATGGCAGCTCAGTGCTTCAAAGACATGTGGGAGGGAGGGAGAGAGGGAGATGGGGAGAGAGAGAGAGAGAGAGGTGAAAGCCGTATCACCTTTTCCAACCTGGCCTCACAGCGTCACCTCTGGTTCATTCAATTAATTGGAAATGTCTGGTCCATATTCAGAGGCAAATTAGGCTCCACCTGGTTGGGAGGACTGTCAAAGAAAGTCTAGATATGGTATTTTATTTGTTGTTGTTTGAGACAGGCTCCTGCTCTGTCATCCAGGCTGTAATGCAGTGGTGTGACCGTGGTTCACTGTATCCTCGACCTCCTGGGCTCAAAAGATCCTCCTACCTCAGCCTCCCTAGTAGCTTGGACCACAGGCATGTGCCATCGCACCTGGCTAATTTTTTTTTTTTTTTTTTTAAGAGACGGGTTCTCTCGCTAATGTTGCCCAGGCTGGTCTCAAACCCCTGGGCTCAAACCATCCCCCAACCTTGGCCTCCCAAACTGCTGGGATTACAGGTATGAGCCATTGCACCTAGCTGAGACATGGTTTTCAACCATGATAGAAGCCGTACCTGGCAGGCAACAAGGAGCCCGTGTCCCTACCCCTGTACAATGCCAGAGCTTCCTGGCACTGCCTAAATCCGACCTTCTGAACACAAGGGAGAAAGTGAATGCTATCTTGGACATACCAATATCATGTGGGTGTTTTTGGTTACTCTCAGCCAAAGCTAATCCTAGCTGATACTGAGAGCATGAACTGCCATGTCCTATTCCTGGCATGGAGTAAGCTCTCAAGCCAAAACTCGCTAAGTGAGAGTGGGTGGGCTGATGGAAGGAGGGAGGGAAGAAAAATGTGGCAGTGAACACAATGGACTGCAAATCTCAAATACGCTGTGTCATTGGCTAGTAGATTCACTTGTATTTGTTAAGCTGTATCCCAATATCTATTTGTTAAACTGAAAAAACATGCAAAGAAAACGTTAAGTTAACATATAAGGAAGTAGAGGGCAAACAGTAAGTGCCTATGGATGGAATGGATGAATGAATGAGCAATTACAGGACATAAACAGGCAAGGGAAGGTCCCCAAAGCAAAGGCTCTCAGATTGGTCAAGGTGCCCAAACTGGCTCAAGGCCACATTATGAAAAAGTCCTTTGTCCTAGAAGCCTCTTCTTTTACCTGTCTCCTCCTGCTCCACTCCTGCTCCACTTTCTCGTTCTCCTCTTGCTTTTCCTCCTCCCCTCTTT
Source organism: Trachypithecus francoisi (assembly GCF_009764315.1). Lineage (NCBI taxonomy): Eukaryota > Metazoa > Chordata > Mammalia > Primates > Cercopithecidae > Trachypithecus > Trachypithecus francoisi. The sequence continues at coordinate 98,267,680 of NW_022681471.1, forward strand.
CCCTCTTCTCCTTCTGTTCTTCCTCTTTTTTTTTTTTTTTTTTGTTTTTCTTGAGACAGGGTCTCACTCTGTTGCCCAGGCTGGAGTGTTGTGGCACAATCTCTGCTCACTGCAGCCTCCGCCTCCCAAGTTCAAGTGATTCTCCCACCTCAGCCTTCCAAGGAGCTGGGATTACAGGCACTCCCCACTACACCTGGCTAATTTTCTGTATTTTTAGTAGAGACAAGGTTTCACCATGTCAGCCGGGCTGGTCTCGAACTCCTGACCTCAGGTGATCCACCCACCTCGGCTTCCCAAAGTGCTGGGATTACAGGCATGAGCCACCGCACCCAGCCTTCCTCTTTTTCTTTTTTGTCTTCCCCCCTTTTTCTTCTCTTTCTCCTCCTTTCTGTTTCCCCCTTCCTCTCTCCCTCCTCTTTTCCCTTCTTTGTCCTCCTTTTCCCTCTTCTCCTTCACCCACCCACCTCTCTCTTCCCACAGCCACCTGGTATATATTCTTAGCCCCCTACCCACCCACCCCCACACACCAAAATCTAGGCATTTTCTGATGTTCTGGACAAAGGGAAGGGAAAAACAATCAAACCATCAATCCCAGTTCCCTGGCAGGCCTGACAAATGTGGTCCCAGCACTCAATCCATCCTTCTCTCCCTTCCCCTCACCACTTCCCTCATGCTCCAGCCTCCTCACTATCCCCTCCTATTCTGGTCAACTCCTACTCGTCATTCACCATCCTGCTTAGATGTCACCTCCTCCAGAAAAGGCCCTGTTGGGGTAGTTGCCTCTCCCATTTGCTTCCAGAAGCCCCTGCTCACCTGTGTCAGAACACGCAGCCCACTGGGGTGGAACAATCTGCCTTGGTCTCCACCAAGAGCCGTGGACTTGCAGGGAAGGTGCATTCCCATTGCAGAACCTCCGAAAGCCTGCCCTCCAGAAAACCTGCGAGAGAGACTCTACCGGCTTAGTCATCCCTGAATTATGGCAAAGACTAACCCTAAAGTAGCATTTCCTGGGTTGCAGGACATGGGGTAACTATCCTCTTGGTGTCTCTCATATCAAGGTGGCTGGGCAGCCCCTATATTGTGTCTGAACCCAAAGAAGCACTGGATGTTCCTTGGGCTGGTTCCCTGGAATTCGAGGGCTTTTCTTTTCTTTTCTTTTTTTGAGAAAGGGTCTCAGTCTGTCACCCAGACTGGAGTGCAGTGGCATGATCATGGCTCACTGCAGCCTTCACTTCCTTGACTCAAGCTATCTTCCCATCTCAGCCTCCTGAGTAGCTGGAACTACAGGTGTGCACCACCATGCCTGACTAATTTTATAATTTTTTTGTAGAGACGGGCAACAATTTTTTGTTGCCTAGGCTGGTCTCAAAATCCTGAGCTCAAGTGATCCTCCCACCTCGGCCCCCCAAAGTGCTGGGATTACAGGCGTGAGCCACTGCACCCAGCCGAATTCAAGTTTTATTTATTTATTTTACTTATTTTTTTTTTTTCTTTTTGAGACAGGCTTACTCTGCCACCCAGGCTGGAGTGCAGTGGCATGATCACAGCTCACTGCAGCCTCAACCTCCATGGCTCAAGTGATCCTCCCACCTCAGCCTCCTGAGTAGCTGGGACCACAGGTACTTGACACGATGCCCAGCTAATTTTTCATATTTTTCATAGAGATGGGGTTTTGCCACATTGCCCGGGCTGGTCTCAAACTCCTGGTCTCAAGCCATCTACCCTCCTAGGCCTTCCAAAATGCTGGGATTACAGGCATAAGTCACCACACCTGGCCTCAAATTCAAGTATTTAACATGTTTAAGCCATGTCTTTTCCACTCTGTCTCCCGACACCTCTGTTGTGATACACTGTATTTCTCAATTACGGCCACAGTAATATTTCTGGTCCTATATGTTCTTCCAGGATCTCCTTATTCCTGTCAAGAGGTGGTGTCTTTTTCCTCTCCCCTTTGAACCTGGGTGGGTTAGTGACTCTTCCAGCCAATAGTATATGGTAGAAGTGATGCTATGTGGTTTGCGATGCTAAGTCACAACATGCAAACAGCTTCTGCTTGGTGCCCAGGAGATCTCTTTCAGGACACTGACCTTTGGAACCTGGTCGCCATGCTGTGAGAAAGCCCAAACCACACAGAGAGGTCGTATGTAAATATGTGACCAACAGGCCCAGCTAAGGGCTTCGAGGACAGCCAGCATCAACTGGCAGACCTATGAGTGAGCAAGCCTCCTTTCCAGGATGTGAGTGCTGCCTGACAAGGATATCCCCCTTCCCGTGTCTGCAGTAGCAGAGAAGCCCTGAGGCAGAAAATGAAAGGCAGAGATGACTGGTACTCACTTTGGGTGAGATGCTGTCAGTGTGAGTTGAGTCAAAGCCCTCATGGAATGGTCCACCAAGGCCCAGTTGGAAGCAGCAGAGGTGAGGCCTCAAGGAAGTGAGCCAAGGCACCAGAGGCAAATTATCCGGCAATTTCTTTAACCCCCTTTGCCTCAGTTTCCTCATATGAAAAATGGAAATCCTAACAGGGCACTTGTGAGGATTAAACATGATAACCCATGCAAAGTGCCAGACACATTGGAAGTGCTCAATACATATTAGTCTACTAAGAGAAAGGGGCCAGGTTCAGTGGCTCACACCTGCAATCCCAGCACTTTGGGAGGCCAAAGCGGGCAGATCATCTGAAGTCAGGAGTTCAAGACCAGCCTGGCCAACATGGTGAAACCCCATCTCTACTAAAAATACAAAAATTAGCCAGGTGTGGTGGCAGGTGCCTATATTCCCAGCTACTCGGGAGGCTGAGGCAGGAGAATCGCTTAAACATGGGAGGCAGAGGTTGCAGTGAGCCAAGATTGCACCACTGCACTCCAGCCTGGGCGACAGAATGAGAGTCCATCTGGGAAAGGAAGAGAGGGGAAGGGGAGGGGAGGAGAGGGGAGTGGGAAGGGGAAGGGGAAAGGGAAGGGGAAGGGGAAGGAGAAGGGGAAGGGAAAAGGTTTTTAAGGTACCAGGAAGACTTCTGTGTGTATCACAGACTGCTGCTCTCGGGAGCCATAGACTTCCAAATGCGAACAAAGAAGGTGCTTTGGAATTCTGAACTTAACTTTTTAGATGCCTTGGACTTGGAACGTTGATCTTACACCATAATATAAAGAATGGGGGTGGGATTATGAGAGCAGTTTTTCTGCCACAGGAAGAGGGAATCACGGTTCGAGAGGATGACTGGCTGGCGGAAGGGTCTACGTGCCCACGGGAGCCCTGTAACAAGCCTGGGGCTCTTCTGGCACAGGGACGGGAGAGGCATGAAAACCCCAGAGAGGTTGATAGGCACAGGGAGGAAAGGGGACGGAGTCTCACGCCACGGCAGCCAGCAGCAAGGGAAGCCTGCACATTGCGCAGAGAAGGTCCACGTTTAATCCGGTGCTGTGGCGGTAAAGTGGCTGTAACTAAATGCAGTGTCTCAGCAGCGATTGCAAGGGTGACCCAGGTCCTCACACCCCAGCACAATAGAGAGAGCAGCCAAGGGCACCCAAGCCACCATGGCACCAAAGGGCGCCGGCCTGGGGCATGTAGCAGAGTAACATGCAAGGCCTCTGGACTAGAGGCCGTAGCCAGCCGCAACATCAGGTTCCATGTTCAAGTCCAAGAGGGACAGGCACACCTTGTCCAAGTCCAGTCAGTCCAGTGGGTAGGGCCAGGATGCAGAGAGCAGCATGCGGACACATGTCCCTCGCACAATACTAGGACAGTGTAGGACCAGCTTCTCCTCCCCGCTCTCTGCTTTACCCTCCCCCACCCCTACTCCCAGGGCTGCAGCTCACGCCTGGGAAGAATGAGTGAGGGAGAATCCTGAAGAGACAGCATTTGCCTAAAAGTGACCATGATTTAAACCAGAAGTGACTGTTACCTTGACTTGGCAAGTTTAAGTTGTCGACCATCAGCAGAAACGGGGGCTCAAGAGCCCAGTTAAAGCTGCAGTTGGGGAGAAATAAAGAAAAGCTACATCTTAGCACACCTGAGTGTCAGGAGAGTGGAACTTAAACCTGCTACACAAGGCTTTACTCAAGGCTTGGGAATAACAGGAGGAAATTAAGCCAGAGCGAAGCTGACACATAAATAATCCAGTTGACAAGCTGCGACTTGCTCTCCAGGGGCCAGCGTCCCTGCAGAAGGCACACGCATGGGAGGGGGCAGGCAGAGGGAGGAGGGGAGGAGGTCAGGAGTCTGTCCAAAGGAAGACAAAACGTGTGACTCTCCTTTTTGGATCCTGCTGCCTCTCTCAACAACTCTTAATTACTAGCAATCAGCTCTTAATTACCTACAACAAGAGAGACCAGGGAAAACACAGATAAATGAAATCCACAGATAATCCCCAAACCCCAATTTGGTCGATAACATCATCCAGCTTCCCCAAGTAACCTCTTGCCAGGACTCCTGATCTCCTGACAAGTTGCAGATCAGAACGATCCCCAATTCGCCGTCTTTCTTTGCCTTTGCCCTTGCCTGTGCCCGCCTTCTGTTGATGCAGAGAGAGAAGCGGGTGGACCCTAAATAATTCCCAAATGGATATTCTTTCCTCCCATCCCTGGGATGCGGCTGCCAGGCCCCTGGCCGGGTGCCAGGCTCCAAGCCTCCTGGCACTGGACTGTTTTCACTGTCTGTTTGCCCAACAAACAGGAATGCTGGCTGAGAATTCAAGCCACCTTGGAGGACAGGAAGAGAGGACAACAGGTTCCAGGGCAAGGGACTCTGAAGACACACTGTGTGGGGGGCTGCTGTGGGCCACCACATGTCCCACAGACCCGGGGTCTCTTTGTCCACACCTAAGTCAGGATGGCTGCCTAGAGGCAGAGGACAGAACCAAGAAAAGTTAGAACCGAGAGTGAGAGCAGGGATGGAGGAAAGATGGCCGAGTCTGGGGGCTCCCCGTTCCTGTTTCCTGACTTTTCCATAGTCAGGCAGTCAGGAATTCTTTTTCCTTTTTTTAGAGACAGGATCTCGCTCTATCGCCTCGGCTGGAGTACAGTGGCAGATTCATAGCTCACTGCAGCCTCGACCTCCTGGGCTCAAGCGATCCTCCCGCCTCAGCCTCCTGGTAGCTGGGACTACAGGTGTACACAATCACAGCTGGGTAATTGTTTTATTTTTGTAGAGACAGGGTCTCACTTTGTTGCCCGGGCTGGTCTCGAATTCCTGGGCTTAAGTGATCCCGCCACCTTGGCCTCCCTCCCAAAAATACTGGGATTACAGGCATGCAGTCAGGGATTCTTAAATGTTCCCTGTCTGAGCAGGCAGGCAAGGCATATGCCTTAGGTCTCATGCTTGAGCTGGCAGAATCCTGGGCAAACTGCCTGTCCTGCTTAAAAAGAATATCGTGGGGTCGTCGTCTGGAGAAAAATGTCCAAGACTGACCCAGCAGCACAGCAAATGGGCCAGTATCAGTTAAAGAGAAAAAAAAAAAAAAAAAGGAGCAAAGGGAATCCTTAGAATCACCAGTACCCCCACCCCTCCCTTTCCCACTCCTTCACCCCACCCACCCCACCCCACCCCAGCAATGGCCAAGGCAGCTAGGGGCTGGTGGCCTCTTGAGTTCAGGGAAGTAGCCACAGTTGAGCATGAACCTGAACATCGCTCTCCCTTTTCTGACTTTTCTTTTTTCCTACCGTCCAGTGAACACGGTGGACAAGCCAATCCTCATTCCCGCAGGCCTCGTTAATGAACCTGCAGCAGCAAATGTGCCTTGTTATTGCTGGAAACGTGGAAGCAGCACGTTCCCCAGCAACGTGCAAATACCACACAGGAAGAGCCCTCCCCCACCTCTCTCAGGGTTGCACAGCCGAAGCTTCAAGTGCCTGAGTCCTGCTAAGTAGCCTATCCAGGGTGTGCCCCCACCTTTACCCATGGCCCTCCTAGATTTCTGTAGAGTTGAGTCGGCCAGGAGGCGGCACATGTGGAGTTCCCAGAGGGAAGGTTGCCTACTGCAAATCGGAGGCTAGACAGCGCATTGAATGGAAGACCACCGGGTCCAGGCCGAGGCTAAGAAATACTACAGGCTAGGGGCCGCAGTAGCAGGGAAGGGGCATAGGGATGCTGCTATGGCCTCACCTCTTCACCACATCCCTTTCAACCTTGACTGGGTCACAGTCCCTTCCACACTCTAAATGGGCATTAATGCAGCCAATGCTAATTCAATTTCATCACAAGGAGACAGGAAAGATTTTTCTCCAGTCCTTTGCTTCTGCTACATCTGTCTCCTCCAATGGGGACTGTTGGTTTTGCTTCATGAGGTTGGATTTTCAGACCTTTGGCCTTTCCTTACTCCATCTGATGACCATTTGAATAAGGGAGAAGCCAGGGGGAGAGACAGGGAAACAGCCAGGCTCCAGGGACAAAGCAGTTTCCTACAATCCAAAGCCACCATGATTCCGGGGCCTCATTTTGCATCTCTCCTGTGACCTGGTGACCTGGGACTCCAGATAGCCCATGACACAGAAGATGAGATGTACCAACAGCCCTTCTCACCAAATTGATGTGCAATCAAACGATGCAGGGAAGTTTTTAGAAGGGAAAAGAAGAAAGAGAGTGAGAAAGACAACATTCGATTTCCCCGCTGAGGAGGCTGACAGCACTCTCTGCCAAACAAAAATTGCCTGCCTTTCTCAAAGCCAGCATTCTGGAGCTGTTTTCTGATTATTTCAATCAGCCTAATAACGTGGAGGTTTGAGACAGCTGCTTTTGCGGTTTGGAGGGTCTGGCTTTTCTGCTGGCTCCTGCAGAAGCATAATTGTTGCTCCCCGAAGTTCACGTGCAGCTAGGGAAAAAGAGTTTGAATGGATTTTTCGACCCCAAAATATAACCATCCTGGAATGTGTTGCAAGGTCAAGCAGTCTTTTCGAGCTGACTGGCTGGATCGGAGGCCCCGTTGCCGTGTCTAGTTCAGTGTTCTGCATTCTCAGCCGGTTTCCTCGCTGATAATAGGAACTGGCTAATTGTGGGTTCTGTTCATTCCTGTGTGTAGTCCCCAGGTCTCAGAGCTGAGTGGGGTGTGCTGTCTGGCTGCCTGGATTCTGGGAATGATGGCTCCCTTCGTGGCTTATTTCTTCATGCCAGGCTTGTGCAGAAGGATCGCCAGTCATGCCCTCAACCTCTATAAGAGCACAGAGAGAACAGAGTGCACGCTGCCCACTGCGTGCCACAGAGCCCGGAGAAAAGGGCACAGTTCGTTTTACAGGGCAATGTTGAACTCAAGGTGGCTTTAAAGGTAGCCAAGGTTAGAATAAAATTTCTATTAGGCAAAAAAAAAAAAAATTCTGAATATCGGCGGGGCACTGTGGCTCATGCCTGTAATCCCAGTATTTTGGGAGGCCAAGGTAGGTGGATCACTGAAGGTCAGGAGTTGGAGACCAGCCTGACCAACGTGGTAAAACCCTGTCTCTACTAAAAATACAAAAATTAGCCAGACACGGTGGCACATGCCTGTAATCCCAGCTACTTGGGAGACTGAGGCAGAAGAATTGCAATTGCTTGAGCCCGAGAGGCAGAGGTTGCAGTGAGCTGAGATTGTGCCACGGCACTCCAGCCTGGGCGACAAAGTGGGGAGACTGTGTCTCAAAAAAAAAAAAAAAATCAGAATATCATCATAGAAAGTTAGCCAGTGTATTATACAGGACTATATTTATTAGAATGCTATCAAATTTTGAGTACCTGCTGTGAACAAGAGCAGTGCTAGGTGTTTTTGTATGCATCACCTCATTTAATCCTCACAACAAGTGATGCAGATATTACAATCGCCATTTGACATTCCAGAAATCTGGAAAACTCTCCTGTGTGTTCTTTTTTTTTTTCTGCAATTGCAAATCTTCCCTTCTCTGGGCCTCTGTTTTTAAAACACTTGCAATCCTAAATAAATCTTAAAACAGCACTGTCTTCCTGAATGCCATTATCTGATGGAAGGGTGGGTGAGCTCAGGCAAAGAGCAGACTTCCAAGGCCTCCTCACAGCTATCTGCACCCACCTCCTCACTGTTCGAGGAATCTCTTTTTGATTTTCCTTTTTTGGCTAATCTGTCCCTGATTGGAAATTTCTTTCTGACACTAATGCACACATGCACAAGTTGATTAATATCTTCCTTCTTGGTTGCAAAGAATTAGCACCACGCTAACTATCCCCAATATAACCTTGTGTTCATTGTCCTGTAGGTTTTCACAAAATGGGGAGGAGACTGTTGCTGACTCTTTTTTTTAAGATGGTGTCTTGCTCTGTTGCCCAAGCTGGAGTGCAGTGGCACAATCTCGGCTCACTGCAACCTCCGCCTCCTGGGTTCAAGTGATTCTCCCGCCTCAACCTCCTGAGTAGTTGGGATTACAGGTGTCTGCCACCATGCCTGGCTAATGTTTTGTTTTTTAGCAGAGACAGGGTTTCGCCATGTTGGCCAGGCTGGTGTCAAACTGCTGACTTTGAGTGATCTGCCTGCCTTGGCCTCCCAAAATGCTGGGATCACAGGCATGAGCCACTGCACCCGGCCAACTGTTGCTGACTCTTGAGGAGCCCATGTCCACTGCCCACCGCAGGGACAAACAATGAAACAAAGTGTTTGCTGAACATCCCAGTGCTGGGCTACCCAGAGCTCACAAAACCCACCACCAAACCAGGGGACGATGTTCTGTCCACACTGAGCCTCTCAGGGCCTTTGTGAGAGAACCCCCTAACAAGGCAAAGCTATAGGGCGAGGAGGCTGGCCAGTCCCCTACATGATACCCAGAACACATACATCCAAAGATGTCTCCCTCACTGCTGACACCTTAAGAGGCCAGAAACTTATTTCAATAATGCAGTCATGGCTCAAAACCGCATGCAATTCCACTTTTAGAACCACTGCCAGAGGCAGTTGACAGACAACACTGAAAAAAGGAGTTTCGTTGGATAAAGTTTAGTCTCATGTTTGCCCTGGTCACCTAAAGCATTATTCTCTGAGTACAGGTAATCTGTTTGAGGGGTGATCCCGGGAAGGGTTCAGAGAGTGGAGAAAGTGAGACAAGAAAGGGGAAAAAGACAAAAAGTGTGTTAGTGAACAGGTTACCTCCATAGACAGTGGAGGCCAAGTTCCATTTGGGCCTCTCCGGGAGATAGTGTGGACACTCCAGGACACACCTCAGACTTCTCCTGCTGAGTCATAATGAAAAGGAGATACTGATCCATCATCTCCACTGCCTGGTTGGTTGAGAGTCAGATCTGAGGGCATTCATTCCTCAGCCATTTCAATGCCATCATCTCGCCTGCAAGCCACACCTGGCAGAGATGCTTGTACCATCTGCAGGTACAAGAACTGTCTGCAGGGGACCTCTGGGGTGGACAGAGGGTACATGGGCACCAACAGCACCTGCTATAGATCTGAATGACTTTTGAATCGTCAGCAAGAAATTAAATCCACCTTTGGATGATAAAGATTGCTATCAGCAGAGCTCTTTAGAGAAATAATAATAATAGCTGAAGTTTATTGAGCGTTTATTGTGTGCCAGCTGCTGTTCTAAGCACTTTATATGCACTAACCCATTTAGCTCTCACACATATGTATAAAATAGGCACCATTATTATATTCTTCTGACAGATAAGGAAATGGATGTGCTACGAACTCCAAGACAATTCCACAAACATCTTGTAGCAGTGAACCCATCATTGGAATAAACAAACAGCCATCCAGGTGATAGTTTTAAGAAGATAAATTAGATTGGTGTATATATAAATATATGTATATGCAAATGCATTCAAGTATGTTTGGTAAAAGCAAAAATAGTCTCATGACTTATACATGAACCAATGAATAACCAACTGAATTTTGGCCACCCTAAAGGCACTAGGAGTTTAGAAGCAGGAAAAGAATGTGCTAGAAATATCAAGGGAGGCTTTATGGAAAGGACGGGCCTAGAGCTGTAGTTAAAAGGTGAAGAAATAGCATGAAATAAGTCCTAGAGGCAGGATGAAGCAGAGTGGGGAGGGGACCAACTCGTCTGGCATGTGAGCCAAGATGGCAGTAGCAATGTTCACCAAATATCTCCAGCCCTCTTCTTTCCCAGCATATGGTAGAATTATATTTTCTTGCCCCTCTTTGAAGTCAGGTGTGGCAATGTGACTTGATTTGGTCAAGGAAATGTCACCAAAAGTTACTTGTGTCTTGTCAAATTGGAAGCATTGAATCAAGATGTGATTCACCATGTTCTCTCCCCACTTGGAGGGAACCCACAGACCACAAAAATGGACTCTCCATCCACTGGGATACCTGAGTAACTACCATGAGAAAAGCCTCCCCCTGATGACCTGTGAAAACCTGTAGCACGAATAAGAAAGAAATTTTTGTTGTTGTGTTGTAAGCCACTGAGATTTTGGAGTTGTTCTGACAACATAACCTAGCCTGTCCTGATATGCTAGGCTTATGCTGCCATAACACAACTGCAAGATCTCAGTGGCTTCAGAAATTTCACCTCCATGCAAAGTTCACTGCAAGTCAATGGATGAAGGGGGAAAAGTGTTCTGCTCCATACAGTCACTCAGGAACTCAGGCAATGGAGGCTCTACCATCTGGAACATTGCAACTGAGCACCCCAGCAAGGGTTGAGAGAAGTTGGAGGGTCCTGCAGAGCCTTTTCATTGCCTCAATGTAAAATTCTCACCCATCACTTCTACATATATTTCATCCACAAGAGCTAGTCACATGGCTCTGCCTAATTGCAAAGGGGGCTGTGAAGTAAGATCTCCCCTCTGTCCAGGAAGGAGAGAACTGGCTGTTGGTGAGCACTAATAATGTCCACCACAGCTGGCTTCAGAATACTGGCAAGTGATGATCAGTCAGGAGTACAGAGAGCATGGGCACAGGTGAGGAAGGCTTTTGAGAACCAGAATGTGATCCATGCAATGTCAGGGAACCACTATAAGTGTATGAGCAGGGCAGGGACTTGAGGAAGGTTGAGTTAAAGTATCATGGTCTAGCTGTCTAGTGTTGGGCAAACAGGCATGGTGGGGGTAAATGAAAGTGAAGTGAGGACCCTATGCCTATAGGCAAGGAGATTTGTTGTGGGGCTGTTATATTAACCCAGGCCTGTGCTGATGGTTAGGATGTCACCTGGTGTTGTCAGAGGAAGATCGATAAGGAGTGAATCCTGTAGCATTTTAAAGAGCGGGGAGGGGTAAGGTGTATTGAGAGCCCAGTCTTTGACATCAGATAGACTGAGATTCAAATCCCACCTCTGATACCTACCAGCTTTTTGCTCTTAGGCAAAATATATCATCTCTCTAAGCCTCAGTGTTCTTATCTGCAAACTGGGGATGATAATAATAATATTTACCTTATACAGCTATTATGAGTATTGAAAGACTAGAGATTATGTTTGTAAATTGACAGTGGAAGTGGTGATGATGGCGGAGATGGTGGTGGTGGTAGTGGTGTTGGTGGTGGTGGTGGTGGTAGTGCTGGTAGTAGAGATAGTGGTGGAGATGATGTGGGTGGTAGTACTGATGGTGAATCATAAAAGGACTGAGGTTAAGGCTTTGGGCAGGGAAAGTACCTACGAGGAGGCAAGATGAAGAAGAGTATATAAAATGTAGAAGTAGTAGTCGGAAGACAGAAAGTCAACTATACAATCCAAGGTCCTAGAAACCAAAGGGAAAATGAGTTTCAGTAAAAAAAAACTCTGAACTCAAAGTGGACAAGGAAGATATGAACAACAGCCATTGGGTTTTTTAAAAAATAAAGTGACTATGACCTGGTGAAGGAGTATGTTGGTGGCAAGGGATTAAGAGGGACTAGACATCTGAAAAGCAGGGCCCAGCTTGTGTGGCCCTCCCTCAGAAGGAGTTTGGCAGTGGAAGGATGGAAAATTAAAGAACCTGTATCAGTGAGAATGCCTAGGCTTTGGCTGCAAGTAACAGAGTATATATGTGTGTGTATATATATACACACACACACATATATACATATATATATACACACACACACATATATATATATTTCAACCAAGATGTAACAAAAGAAGCCAATGGAGAGAACGAGAGGGGAAATATGTACAAATGCTTTGCATTCAGAGTTGAAAGAATCAGCCATAGGCAAAAAAAAAAAAAAAAATCAATAGCTAAAATTAAAAAATAAGGCTCTTTAAGTTTTAGTTCTTTTCTTTGCCTAAGAGCTCTTTACAGAGCATTTACATTGAAGAACCCCCATAGTTGGGTAAGACTGAGTGCTTGTCTTTGCTACCTGTCCCTGAATATCTCCCCTAGTGGCCACCCAGGAAAAAGACTAATTTCCCAGCTACCTGTTGTCATGTGACTAAGTTCTGGCCAATGGGACATATGGAAGCATGGAGTGTCAGTTTCCAAAAATCTTCCTTAAAAGACAGCCTGTCTCTATAAAGTACTAAGAAGAGTCAAAGTCATACAGGCAGAAAGTAGAATGGCAGTTGCCAAGGAATGGGGGCAGGGGATGGGGGAATGGGGAGTTAGTGTTTAACAGGTACACAGTTTCGATTTTACAAGATGAAAAGAGTTCTGGAGATGAATGGTGGTAATGGCTGTGTTACTGGTGGAGAGTGTCCATGTTGTTGGTGTTTTGAACAAAGAATTGGACAAAACACACAAACAAAGCAAGGACAGAATGAAGCAACCAAAGCAGAGATTTATTGAAAACGAAAGAACACCCCACAAAGTGGGAGCGGGCTGAGCATAGGGGCTCAAGAGCCCCTTTACAGAATTTTCTGGGGTTTAAATATCCTCTAGAGTTTCTCATTGGTTACTTGTTGTGCACCCTATGTAAATGAAGTACTGGCCTGTAATCAGAGGCTAAAGTGAAGTTATAAAGGTTACACCCTATGCAAGCAGCTGATTGGTTGTGGAAAGCAACCAATCAGAGGCTACAGTGAAGTTACAAAGTTACACTTCTATGTAACGAAGACTTCGCCTGGAGTCTGTCTGATTGGTTGTGGAAAGCAACTGATCAGAGGCTAAAGTGAAGTTACAAAGTTACACTCCTATTGATTGCAGAAAGCAACCAATCAGAGATACTTTCAACTTTCCATCTGCAAGGCAGAAAAAGGGGATGGGGGTTGCAAAGGGAGTAGCCTCCCGTCCTTTTGTGTGTTTTTGTTGTTGTTGTTGTTACGGAGTTTCGCTCTTGTTGCCCAAGCTGGAGTGCAATGGTGTGATCTCAGCTCACTGCAACCTCCACCTCCCAGATTCAAGTGATTCTCCTGCCTCAACCTCCCGAGTAGCTGGAATTACAGGCACGTGCCACCATGCCCGGCTTATTTTTTGTATTTTTAGTAGAAACGGGGTTTCATCATTTTAGCCAGGTTGATCTCGAACTCCTGAACTCAGGTGATCCACCCTCCTCGGCCTCCCAAAGTACTGGGATTACAGGCATGAGCCACCACGCCTGGCCACCTCCCATCCTTTTGTTACTTAGGTGTGGAAAGTTGGGGTTTTCCTTTTGATTTAGTTCTAGGAAGTCAATGCAAATTGGCCTTAAGTTCCCTGCCTCCAGACCCTATTCTCCCACCTCAGCTGCACGCCATTGTGAGTACATTTAAAAATGCCTCAGATGGTAAATTTTATATCATATGTATTTTACCACAATAAAAAATACTGAGGAAGGGGTAAAGACAGCTGGTCGGTGCATCATCATCCCTTTCTTTTTAGTCGCTTTCTCTATCCTGCTGCCTTAAACATGGGTATCATGGCTGCTATCTTGGACCAGGGGGCTAAAGCTTCCATCCTTCGAAAGGTGGAGCAGTGAGCTTGGAGGATCCTGGATCCCTGAGGATTTCATGGAGCAGAGCAGTTATTCCAGCTCTCGACTGCAGCCAAAGCTTGTCTTCCCAGATACAGTCCCCAGGGAGGGGACGACTGGCCTAGATACCCACCAAGGGCAGTCTCTGAGATTGAGATTCACCAACAGATACCAGCCCTTTCTCTAGGGGCAGGAGTTTGACATAGGGCTGTCCCCAGTCCTCCTAAGCACCACTTTGTGGGAGGGAGGAGGGAGGCCCACATTGCCCTCAGTCTCCTCAGTCTGGAGAAATCTTAGAAGAAAGGTGCCCGGAGCGGCCCTTCAGGGCTGCTTGTGAGATACCCAGCCACTGCGTTAGCTGGCTGGCAGGAGGACAGGTTCTGATCTCAGCTGTGCATAGCTAACAAGCAGTGACCTCACATCGGCCAGGCAAGCCGATTTGAGTGCTTTCAAGGACAAAATGTGTCCTGATATCTGGAGGCGAAAATCAGAACCAAGTAGCACTGCCTTGCTATTTCTAGAGGCAAAGGAAAAGCTTTTAGAGGCCAGTTCCATCCCTGTTCTGCCAGGGTGGCCTCCCCTCAGCCACACAAGTCCCCCACTCCCATCCCAAAAGAGTTTCTACATCATTTCTCCTTGTGAACTCATTCAGCACATCCCACCCACTGCCTGGTTCTGTAGTCGTCTTTGGGACAGGTGTCCTATCTCCCCCTGCCCCTTGCCTGACCCATCGTGAGCTCCAGGAGAGCGGGAACCCAGCCTTTTTCACCTCTGTAGCCTCATTACCCAGCACCACATTTGGCACACAGCAAAGGCTCAAAAAATGTTTTTGATCAACTACCACTGAATATCATTTGGGGATCTTTGCTCCAGAGAAAGGGTATGCAAAGAAGTCATTTGTGCCAATCCCCAGATGCTGGCCGGCCTAAGAAAGCTGCAGCTAGTCCATTTTGGAGATGTTTCTCAGAACCCCCCAAGTTTCAGGGAGAATTTCCACCAGCTCTCCTTGGTAAAAAGTGGTGATATAGGTTTCCCAATGACAAACCTAAATTTCTCCTGTCGCAGTTTATAACCACTCCATCTGCTCTTAACATCACTGTGACAGCCCAGCTGCTCACTGCCACCTACAACCTGGGCTGACATTCAGTCGAAATGTACTTCTACGACAGCTGTACTGGTTGTTAAAATATTGAAATGCTTCTATCACCATAGAGTAAATAGCCACTGCCCCAGGCCCCCTGAGTGTCCCCACGTGCCACACTGGCCACCCTTGGCCATTCCCCTGGGACCTCCAGACCCCCCCCCCCCCCGCCCTCCAATCCAGATCACAGGGGGCCTCCAGAGCCCAGATCTCAGAGAATGCTCTGAATGATCAGTGCCTGCATGTAAATCTCCCCCAGCCAAGGCACCTCACCCTTCTCTTCCCCAAGCTGCAGAACAGTGACTCCATCAGCTTGTCCCCCCCTCAGGCATCAATGTCCCATGATGGCAGCCCCCAGCAGATGTGCAGGTCTTGTGCCAGCCACAGATTGGGGGTGGGTGCTGGGAGCTGTCCACACTGAGAAGGGAGGTAAAGCCACTCACCCGAGACAGCTGGGGATCAGATGCCCAGGGAGGGAATAGGAGGCCAAAGCCTGGACTAGGAGCCAGGATAGGGAGAGGTTGGCTCCAGCTGGAGCCAAACCTGAGCAGGATGCCTGGGATAGACCAGGTTCTAGGGCAAGTGTGAGGTCAAAGCTGTTCAGGCAAGAGGTAAGCTCATCTGTGCTACTAGTTCCCTCTCCCAACCCTGAAAACACCAAAGAGGTGAGAGGGTAACATATATCCAGAAGCCAACCAAAGACCTGTGAGAAGCCCCAGGAGAGACTGAAGGCTGCCTTTGAAGTGGCATCTGTAGGGATGGTGGGTGGCTGGAAGCAGAAATGAAAGGATAGGTAAGAGAGAAGCTTTTAAAATTGACTCTTGCATCCCCCCATCTGCCTGAGGCCCTGGGCTGTCATTTTTCCTGCCCTTTCATGGCAGAAATCGGTGGCAACAGCTCACGTTGTCAGTGCCCAGGAAACTAAGGACACTCCTTTTTTTTTTTTGAGACAGGGTCTCACTTTGCTGCCCAGGTTGGAGTGCAGTTGTGCAGTCACAGCTCACTGCAGCCTTGACCTCCCTGGGCTCAGGTGATTCTCCCACCCCAGCCTCCTGAGTAGCTGGAACCACAGGCACACTCACCATGCCTGGCTAATTTTTTATTTTATGTAGAGACAGGATTTTGCCATGTCACCCAGGCTAGTCTTAAACTCCTGGACTCAAGCGATCCTCCTGCCTTGGCCTCCCAAAGTGCTGGGATTACACACATGAGCCACTGTGGTTGGCCAGCCTCTCCTTAAACTCCCTGGGACTGAGAACTACTGAGACCCGGACTTGGGCCCTTCCCCAGTTCACAGGACCAGGCAGGTGGCCGACAGCCCTGTTCCATCACATGTGACCCTTTTAAGGCCAAACAGTGAGGCCCCTGAGGATGTCTATCACAAGAAAAAGACCATAAACTGGACATCAGAATCAGTGGAAGCAGATGGAAATGATGGGAACAAGAGGACCCAGCATTTGCAATGAGGAAGAGAAATACAGCCAAAGAGAAAATAGAAGATAGCAGCAACAAGAAACAAGAGCACGAAGTGACAGGAAAAAATATCAAGTGGAAATTTCAGAAGGGAAAGAAGAAGAGATGAAATAGCACACTTGTTGGGATAAGTAGTAGGATAGGTACAGTTGGAGAACCAATTGATAAGGTGGGAAAACAGGTGAAGTTACGACCCCAGAGCACAGCAGAAAAAGAGAAAAGCTCGGCCACAGTTGGATGGAAGAAGAGGTGCCTCACTGAACTTTCCATCTGCAGTTTTTCCCTCTGCCTATGACAGTCATGTACCCCTGCCACTGCAGCCAGCCCTGAGTTCACCATCCTTTGGTTCTCTGCTCAAATGCCCCCGGACCTGGGAACTTGGGAGCCTTTCCTGACCTCTCTCTCTCTCTCTCTCTCTCTCTCTCTCTCCAAATCAGGCTACGGCCCTGCCGCCTCCACCACCACTCTACAATGAATGCTTTGGGTGTTATCCGCCCCTTTTCCACAAGCAGCCTCTCCCTGAGCCACATGATTTCCAGGGGCAGCCCCCTATTAGTAATGCATAATGCCGCTCCTTCACCTAAGTTTTTTGGTCCAAAACTGGACACCTGACCATACAGAGTCCAATAAGACCCCTTCCCCAGGATTTTTTTTTTTTCTTTTGAGATGGAATTTCACTCTGTTGCCCAGGTTGGAGTGCAATGGCGCAATCTCAACTCACTGCAAACTCCATCTCCCGGCTTCAAGAGATTCTCCTGCCTCAGCCTCCTGAGTAGCTGGGATTAGAGGCACCCACCACCATACCCAACTAATTTTTGTATTTTTAGTAGAGAGAGGGTTCCACCATGTTGGCCAGGCTCATCTCGAACTCCTGAACTCAGGTGATCTGCCCACCTCGGCCTCCCAAAGTGCTGAGATTACAGGCGTGAGCCACTGCTCCGGGCCTTCCCCTGGAATTTTTGGACCTGAAATGGAGAAAGATAAGTGAATCTCTGATTGGGTGGCTGCAGCTGTGAGGCATAATGCTTGGGAGCATCAGTCATTATATTCTCTGTTACATGGAGAAAACTAGTCTGTATAAGAGAGAAGAGTGGCACTAACAAACAGAGAGGAGACATGAAGAGAAAAGATTCCTGGGTTCCCAGTGTCTGAAGCCTAACCACACTGCTGCCTTGAGTTTTATGAGATGTGTATTTGCCTTGAGTTTTATGAGATGTGTATTTCTCTATAAACAATGGAGAAACTCTAACCTCATTTTCCTTTAAGTTGGTCTGAGTTGAGTGTTGTGCCTTGCCACAAGAGAGGATTACTGGCCAGGTGTGGTGGCTCACGACTGTAATCCCAGCACTTTGGGAGACTGAGGCGGGAGAATCCCTTGAGCTCAGGAGTTCAAGACCAGCCTGGACAACATAGTGAGACTTTGTCTCTACAAAAAGTTGTTTTAAAAAATTAGCCAGTAGTGGTGGTGCATGTCTGTAGTCCCAGCTACTAGGGAGGCTGAAATGGGAGGATTGCTTGAGCTCAAGACAGGGAGGCTGCTGTGAGTTATGATCATACCACTGCAGTCCAGCTTGGATGAGAGTGAGACGCTGTCTCAAAAAAAAAAAAGAGAGAATTACCAATAAGCAAAGGTGATATCAGACTTCACCATAAGCGCTTATTTAGTTGGCCATTTTCTCCACCAGTGATGTCTTCTTCACTGTGGATTCAGGGCTCTGGACAGTTTGGCATGTGGTAAGTGCTCAGTGCACACATACAGAACTGCAGTGGTGGCAGCAGCGGGTATGGTGGCTACTCATTGCTGCAGAACAGGCACAGGCAGAGACTGGTCGTTACTGTCTCCAGAGGCTGCCAGATCCGACAGCTCCTATGTCCCTTCTTGTGTCCCAGGAGCCAGCAGAGGGGAGGATGGGACACCGACTCTGGAACTCTGTTCAGTTAGGTGCTTTAGGAGTCCAAAGCAGCCGTCGGACGGCTTTAGTGACACGCCTAAGTCAGTGCGGGCCTGGTGCTGGGTCACTGTTGAGTTATGTTTCCGCAGGGTCTTGCTGACCCCCACCACCGGCCAGGAGTGGGTCGGCTGTTATTCAGGGGCTCCTTCGTGTCTAGAGCCTGACGACGAGGACGAATGTCATGGAAACCCATTCCCACGTGGCTCCGGGCATTTCCAGAGAAAGGGAATTCTATTCGGGCAGACCAGCACACTGACATTTGAAGAGCCAAGGACTACATCCCAGCTCACGTCAACCCACAAATGTGTCTGGAAAATGCACGTGGCAGCCTTTAGAAATGTCAGCCCCTGGTCATGAGCAGAGGGCGGGGGAGTGTTCTGTCACTCCACAGGGACAGCACAGCCCAGGAGTGGAAACATCAACTCTTTTTCCATTGGAGAAGGGTGTTTCCCAAAACGGATCCACAAAGGGCAAAGCAGGTTGGGTAGCAAGGTTTAAACTAGGCATAATTTACTCAGTGTCATAGTCACAGGCCCTACTTTTTTTTTTTTTTTTTTTCCGCTCTACAGAGGCCTCTGGAAGCCACCCAGCCCTGTTACTCTCCCTTTATTTTCCTTTCCTTTTTTAATTGTATTATTGCACATTGAGGATTTTTTTTTTTTTTTTTTTTTTTTGAGATGGAGTCTCGCTCTGTCACCCAAGCTGGAGTGCACTGGCCAGATCTCAGCTCACTGCAAGCTCCGCCTCCCGGGTTCACGCCATTCTCCTGCCTCAGCCTCCCGAGTAGCTGGGACTACAGGTGCCCGCCACCCATTTGAGGATATTTGATGTTAATGTTTGGAATGTGTATTATTATATCGGCATAGGATTTATTTTTATTTATACAATGAAAAGTCCCCCCTCCATCTCTGTTCCCTGGTCTACCCAGTGCTCCCCCCCCCATACATCTACCACTAGCAGTTCTTGTTTCTCTTTTCAAGTTAATTCATGCAAATACAAGGAAATACAAATGCACATATTCTTATTGCTCTCCTTTTTTTTTTTTTTTACATAAAAGGTAGCATAATATATGCACAGTGTCCTGCACTGGCTTTTTCCACTAACAATCTACCTTCAGGATTCCTCCAGTCATACACAGAGGAATTACTCATCTTTTTTCAGCTGCAGATTATTCCAGAGTATAAACATCATAGTTGATTTTAGCTAGTCTCCTACTGATGGCTGTTTCGATTGTTTCTATCAACGTCAATGCTGCAGTAAGTAACCATGTACAAATGTGGAGGATTTGACACATGTGGAGGATTGATGGTATGGATGGCCCCAAGTCTTTGCCTCTCCCTGTATCACTGCCCTTTGACCTTTGACTTTGCTACTCCTCTCACTACAGGGGCAGAGTGCATTTCCGTTCCCCTTTACCATGTTACTTGCTTAGCCGACTCAAAGAAAGCAAAAGCTTAAGAAAGCACTTGAAGTTTCCGTTTCCTCTTTTGTTTGCCTGTAATTGGCATGAAACATGCCCGGACCAGCCTGAGAACAAGTTCGCCTGCTGGAGGATGAGAGCAGGTATGGACAGAGCCACACTGCCCAGCTGAGGCTGTCCTAGATAAGCCAGTCCTTAGCCAATCCACCAGCAGATCACAGACACACTAGTGAATTTAGCCAAGATTAACCTAGTCTAACTCAAATCAGCAGAACCACCCAACCAACCAACTAGTGAGAAATAATAAATAGTTGTGGTTTTAAGGCACTAAAATTGGAATGGTGGTTATGTGGTGATAGCCAATTGATTGATGCAACATACAATACATACACAGGTAGGGTAAATTCCTGAAAATGGAATAGCTGGATCAAAGGGTATATGCAGCAGGGCACAGTGGCTCACGCCTCTAATCCCAGCACTTTGGGAGGCCAAGGTGCGCAGATCTTCTGAGGTCAGGAGTTCAAGACCAGCCTTGTCAACATGGTGAAACCCTATCTCTACTAAAAACACAAAAATTAGCTGGGCGTGGTGGTGCACACCTGTAATCTCAGCTACTTGGGAGGCTGAGGCAGGAGAATCACTTGAGCCTGGGAGGCAAAGGTTGCAGTGAACCAAGATGGCACCATTTCACTCCAGCCTGGGTGACAGAGTGAGACTCCATCTCAAAAAAAAAAAAGGTATGTGCATTTGAAATTTCAATAGATATTGCTAATTTCCGTGCATAAGAGTTGGACTAATTATACTCCTACAAGAAATGTAAGAGAGCACATCTGTAGACAGCCTCACCATCATAGCATGTTATCAGTTTTTCTTTTGCCAACCTTCTAGGTAAAAAATAATATTCAGTATAGTTTTATTTTGTGCTTTCTATTATAAGTGAGAGCAAGCAACACTTCACATGTTAAAAGCCATTTGTAAATCCTTTTCAATAAACTGTGTGTCTGTATCTTTTGCATATTTTGCCTATCAGATCACTGATTTTTTTTTAATTTCTAGGAACTTTTTATATATTAGAGAGGTTAGCTTTTTGGCTATAATTACCCTTCCTTGAAACCTTCCACTCCCAGATGAGAAAACAAGCAGTGGGGAGGAAACCCAGACAACAGAGTCTGGACAGAAAGTTACTTTTCCTCAAACATTAACAACCATATATTGAGCCATTTCTTAGTTCAGGGCTCTGGGTTGTATTCCAGCATATTCAGAAAAAATATGACACAGTACTCAAGAAATATTCTGGAGATGACTATTGCTAAATTCCCCATATATCTATCCATACTCCCTGCTTAAGGGGTAGGCTAGGGAAGTCTAATATTCCTCATAACTAAACATCCTGGCCACGGCTGACTGGCCAGGCCAATACACCTGATCTAGGGTGGAACCAATCCCTAACCCCGACTGAATCAATGAGATTCTCTTCTGAGATTTTGAACTCAGAGATGGAAAATGAGTCAGAGAAGGATTTGTGGGCCCCAGAGCTTGTCAGACCATTTCACAGAGTTAGAGCCACCATTTGGGGCAGCCAAACTGAGTTAGATATATCAGACAAAGGAGTCAAGGAAGAGTCAGCGAGTAGAGACAGAACACACCAGTCACCCAGAGAACCACAGGGAGGAGTGACTATGGGCCCCAGGCTGAGGGAGAGGGACAGAGCCCAGCCTCGTTTCTAGATCTCTAGGTCTCAGCCCCTGGCCCCGTGAGCCCCAGTAGTTTTGGGTTCTACAAGAGACCCTTGTCTCCTGTTACTAAACCTCCTATGTCCTTGAACAAATTTAAATAGTATTCTGATCCTCGGTATCAAGAGCGTCCTAGGACAAGGTATTTTCATATCAACTGAAAAAGATAATAAAACATTTTCATCTTGTATGATATAGTTTTGCTTTCAAGAGTTTCGTGGGTGCCATCACTCCTCATTTTATAGCTAGAGGAAGTAAAACTGGAAAACCTGGGGGCTTGGCCAAGATCACCCTGACCACAAAGGGCAGAGCTCAGCCACCAGCTGGAGGCATCTGCTGCCAAGTGGGCTTTCCCTCCATCCACCTTGCTGTATGTAAGCCAAAGCATATATAAGCACGTGCTAAATCATGGGGCTATGGCTGTAAGTGCTGACCAATTCCCGGGAGAGAGGGTGATCAATACCGGCAAGAGCAGCCAGGGAGCCTGGCCAGGGGAGCCGGCCCTGCCCTGACTGACCTCTCTGGCTTCCACCCATTACCGCACACGCTCAGGGATGCTTCCCATGGTCACTCGTGCTCATTTATGTGTGTGGCACTCTTCCTCGGAGGAAGAGGGCTGGTGCACTGAAGGAAAATCAGAGTACTGGTCCCCCAAAGTGTCAGGCTTGGCCTGCAGAGCTGCTCATGCGGCCCCTACAGAGGTCTGGCCACCTCTTCAGGGACTCACGGGGTCATGAATTTCACACATGGATTGCTCTCCCCACCTACACATCATCCTCCACCATATTTCACATGAGAAGTAGGGAAATGGGCCCCTGAGCAAAGTGGCCAGGCACTGGCCCTCCCATCAGTACCCTCTGCAATCCACAGAAGAGCCAGAGGTCTCAAGTGGCCTCAAATTTCCCTACAAAGTAAGATCCTGAGAGTTCTCCGGCATGTAGAATTCCATAACGGGGGCGGGGTTGGGGGTGCGGCGGAGACAGCTCAGATCTCCCCTGTAGGAACAAACGTGTCCCCTCGAAGGAATCCACTTTGGCCCTTCTGTCCACAGCCACATCTAAGAAAATAATTAGTTCACCTAATCTTTCCTAAGCCCACTATGTACAAAACATCCTGGAGGCCACTGGCAGGGATTCAGGAGGCTTCCGGGTACATTCTCCACCAGGGGGGGACAGGGCTGGAGCCTGGGGGAGGGGAAGCAGGAACTAAATCTCCTGCCAAGTAGGACGGAAATTGCATTTCTTCCCCTCCCCCCCTTCTCCCTCCCTCAAAGCCCCTCCCTGACGACTCACTTTTTATATCTCTCCAATTACAGTTTTAAGCATTTAGGGTGTTGGTGTTTGAGTTTTAAAATTTGTTAGGCTCAATTATGCCACTTAGTAAAACCTCTATTCCAAATGAAGCCAAATTAGAACTAAAACACTGCAAGCAATAAAATGCAAGTGTTACATCTGGGCTCGGTTGGCTTTTTGATTGTTTGTGTAAATGAAGCCTTCGAGAGCCTGTCTCAGGCCTGGGCAAGGGGAGCAATTCCCTGGGGTCCTCCTGGAGGTCTGTTAGCTGGTTGGGGCCAGCCTTCTCCCTTGCCGGCGGCTCAGGTCTGGAAGAGCAGGTTCATGTGCAGCCAGGCGAAGAGCGAGCCTTTAAAACAGGTCACTGTATCCCTCGGCAATGCCCTCCCCCTCGCTGACCCCTTAGCGGATGGTAGGAGCCACATGGTCTCCCCACAGCAACACGGCCAGCGCTTCCTGCTGGACGGTCAACAGCACCCTGGCAGGCCCTACGTCAGCTGGTGACAGCCATCTACTGCCACTGCACAGTGTACAATAAAAAGACGTTGAATAGAATTGAACTGGCTGTAACCACGGACACAGTCAGGAAACATCTCCTCCCCGCCCTTGCCATGCAATGCCTGAAATATGCCCCTGCCTCCAATGGCCATTCCTCTCTGCTCTGACTCTGGGGCCACCCATCAAGGTGAAGGTGGAGCCCAAAGAGAAGGAGGAAAAGGACATTCTGAGCTACTAATTAGGCATCTGGTGTGAGGGGAGGTGGCTGCCAAGCAGGTCAGAGAAGTTCCTAACTGATGAGCCAAGGATCTAAGCTATGAGCTAGGCCTCCCTGGGGCCCTCAGGAGGTGACGTCTGGGGTTCCTAGGCTGGCCCCATCTGTGCCAGGGGAAGAGGGCAGAGAATACGGTGAGGACTGAGAGCTGGAGAGGGGAGATCAAGGCAGCAGCGATGGCCACGGTGATGAGACAGTGACTAAGGGCCAGCGTGCCGTTTGCCAAGCGATTTGGCTTGTCCCCAAGCCAACAATAAAGGCCCAGTGTCTGGCAGAAGATGGGGATTTTGTGTGCAGAGGGACACCTTACGACTGACCCTGGCAGAGAGCCACAGTCATCAGGAACAAGAGAGGAGAACAGATATACGGGGCGGGGGTGGGGGAGGGGGGAGGTCTCCTTTAGAGGGGCAGGGCTGGCCTCAGGGCTGCGGGAGGGGTGTCTAGGGAGGATGCAATGGAGTTGAATAAATTTCATGTGGGACTGGGGGCAGGGGTTGCCCTACTGAAGGAGTCTATTATGTTTGGAATAATCTCTCAAAGCAAGGGGAAATAAAGTACAATCAGTGGAGGAAACCTCTGGAACAATTTAAGGGAAACTGGACAAAACCCCCCAGACTGTAATAAAATGGCATCTGGAGTCCTGCTGGTTCCCAAGGACTCTACCACAGGCTGGGGTCTCTGGAAGCAGACACTGAGATGGAGATTGGGGGTTAAGGGGAGTTTGTGAGGGATCAGATCCTATGAAAGGAAGTGGAGGGCAAGCAGGACTTGGCAGAGGGAGTAGTCAAGCTGGGATACAGGTCCAACAGAGTCTTGACTAAACTGGAGGAGAGAGTTCTGGAGCGAGAGTTCTGGAGCAAGGGTTCCCAGCCCAGTGCCTTGCCTTGAGCCAAAATGGCAAGCCCTTTATAATAGACCTCCCACCCCACTTCAGCACCAGATATGGGCCACCCCAGGAGAGTGTGGCCTTGGCCAAGGCATTCTTAAACGCCCAAGGCTTGACAGCTGGAGGCTGTCTGAAGACTACACAGCCTGCAGCTGGGCAGCCAGGCCTTCCACAAAGAGAGATCTGGGCGGTGCCCCTCCATGTCAGCCACTCCCTCTCCCCTCCCTCAATGTCTAGGCTTCTAGCACATCTGGACAGATCAATCTCTTTCTTTACCTTGAGGCCTGGTCGCCCACTCACTGTTCCTCCGGAGGCTGATGCCTGTCTGGAACCTGGTCTGACCCTAGCCCAGCCTGGCGTTTTAGTTGGCCCAGGCCCACGGAGAAGAACGCTGTTCTGATTTCTCCACTGTGCTTTTCTCCTACACTCAGGCACTGAGTCCCGGGAACCAACGGCCATCACAGCTTGCGACTGCAGGGGGCCTCATGCTTCCGGCTTGTTTAAGGGTTGCTTCTGCAGGGCTGGTCATTAGGCTTCATTGTGCCACCCACCAGGGCACTGGGCAACCCAGGACGACCCTCGGACAAGCCCCACCGCAGTTAAATAAGACAACCCAATCAGCACCACAAAATGTCCACAGCTTGCCCATCGGCTGTGGCGAATGTGTTCCTCTCCAGCCGCCAGCTCAGCCCCCCTTCTTCCCAAGCCTTGCCAGTGACCAGCTGTTACTGTTCCCAGCCATGTAGCTTCACCCGCAAAGAATCCAGGGCTCCGGCTCCACTCTCCAGCCTGGTAGTTGGAATAACCAGCACATTCTTCACATACCCGCCAGCTTCCCAACTTGCCTAGGCTGTTCGGCGTCCCTACTTCTCTCTCTGGATTAATATTAAGGGTCTTGAAGAGGAACAGGACAGGTCTGGGGAAACACGGGGACTGAGTAAACATTCTGGGCAAACCCCAGCCCTCACTTCCCCTCCTGACATCTGGCCTAAACTCCCTGCTGCAAAGCCCTCAAAGCCCAGCCGGGCTGGCTACTTCCCCTGGCATAAGTTATGGCCCAGAACGACCAGTGTTGGGTGCTGAGCAGGGAAGCCAGGAGTGGCTTCCAGCTTACCTGGTAGTAGAAAAGGAATGCCTAGAGCACTTTCCTAAAACGAGCTGGGGAGAAGTTGGGGGACAGTGTGGTACTCACTGTGGCTGTGCACATAAACAACGCCAGCCAATGCCAGCCACACCAGGAGGGCGGTCTTGGTTGGAACTGCCCAGCCCACTCTTGCTTATCCCTTAGGTCAGCTGTGGGCTTCCAGGGGTGGAATCCTAGAGGAGACCTCCTACAAGCCTACTTAACCCCCATTACATTCGTTCCCTAATATACTTTTCACCTTCAGCAAATAGTGCAAATTTGAATTTTTACTCACTGATCAAATATTTACCCTGTGAGCTGCCAGTCTGGCTGAGCTTGACTTCCACAATTCTCCACGTTTGTATTAGATGAATTAGCATTTTATTGTTGGCGGATTCTACGGTGAGATAAGGAAGACCAGAGGTAGCGGCCCAAGAGATTCTCCATGAAGAGTATGTCCAGTTTAGTCTTTTGTCTTAATGTAAGGGACAGGTCTCCCAAACAATCCATCAGATATTTTAAAACATTGTTTTGGAAGGTATGAAAGATAATTGCTCACAAAGAACAACAACTTTCTGTACTTCTCATCTTCGTAACACACACCTTCAAAATCTGTTATCTGGGAACGTGGGTTTAAGGCGTGTTTCATTGTTTCGTTTTGTTTTGCTGCCACAGAAGCTTGAACAAATCAAGTCACCTCTCTGACTCTCAGTTTCCTTATTGGCATAATGGGCACAGTAACATCACCCCTGTCAGAAGGCTGTTGTGAGGGTCAAAAGAAATATTAGAAATGACCAATGCTGTAAAATATAAAGCACTACAGGAAGAATTGTGTAAGACTAGAAACTGAGGCCATTTTAAAACATGGTCCTCAAAGTCTTTAATACTCCTCCCATCAAGAATTGGGGTCTATGTCCCCTCTCCTTGAATCTGAGTGGGCTCATGACTGCTTCAACCCATGGAGTATGGCATGAATGAACTGTGTGGCTTCCAAAGCTGTGTCAGAAAGGTGCATGCAACTTCCACTTGGTTCTCGTGGCACAGTTGCTATGGGGGAAGCCAGCCGCCGCATAAGAAATCCAGCCTTCCTGAGACTGCTGTACTGAGGAGGCCGCGCACAGAGGCTCCGGGGACAACTCCCCCCTATCAAGGCACCAGATGTGAGTGGAGCCATGTTGAAAACCTCCAGACCCAGCTCACCTGCCACTGGGTAGTCTCAGTAGATACCATGAGGAATGAAAGAAGGGCCCAGCTGAGCCCCGCCCAAATTGTGCACAATGAAATAGGTGTGGTTTTGTACCACTAAATTTGGGTGATGTGTTACACAGCAGTAATAACTGGAACAAAAACTATTCACTTATTAAGTTCCTGTATCTGGCTGGGGGCGGTGGCTCATGCCTGTAATCCCAGCACTTTGGGAGGCCGAGGCAGATGGATCACTTGAGGTCAGGAGTTCAAGACAAGCCTGGCCAACATGGTGAAAGCCTGTCTCTACTAAAAATACAAAAATTAGCCAGGCATGATGGCGGGTGCCTGTAATCCCAGCTACTCGGGAGGCTGAGGCATGAGAATTGCTTGAACCCGGGCGGTGGAGGTTGCAGTGAGCTGAGGTCATGCCACTGCACTCCAGCCTGGGTGACAGAGTGAGACTCTGTCCCCCTCCCCACCCCCAAAAAAAGTTCCTGTATCTGTCAAGAGATCAGACACCCTTATCTCTTGTTTTGTTTCCTTGTTGCAATTGGACTCTAAGAGACAGAGTGAGGTGGGATATCTCCTGACCCAACTTTGTAGATATGGGGCCACAACATGTTCAAGTGTCCCTGGAACAAGGGAAGACTTGAACCCAGAAGTCCTGCTGCCCAGTCCCCTGCTTTCCCCACAGGAAAGGGCTGCCAAGTCCATAAAGGGAGAGGCTGTCTTCATGGGTTCTGATGCCATGTAAACGAGTTAATAGAAAACTCCTAATTATCCAAGTAATAAAGTAGAAGAGTGCCACAGAAAACCACAAACAGCCCAGCATCCCCAATTAACTTCTTGACTGTGGAATGCTGGGGTTTTGTTGTTGAAGCACGCTGTCCTTCCCACTTATGTCTGGGCTTCTACTAAAATGCAAAAGAAAAAAGAAAAAAAAAAAGGATGGGCTTTTCCAGAACCTACACTGCCGGGAAGGAGCTTGGTGTGGCCCAGAAGGGCGTGATAAGCGTGCTGGCGGTGGCCTGTCAGGGATCTTCAAAATACCCAGCTTCAGAGACTCCGGAAAGTGAGCAATCTACACCTGGAAAACAGGTTGCTGGCTGCACAGAGCGTTCCAAGTCTGGATGCCGTTTACACTTGCCGAAGCGCAGCCTCTAATTCCAGCCGCTCATGAAAAGGCACGTAGATCCTCCGTGACGTCAAATCGCTCTTTCAACTGAGCATAATTTCTTTCAATGATGGGCTTGGAGGGGTTTCAGCGACGGTGGGTTTTTTTTTTTTAAATGAATCATAAACATGCAGATCAGATTTAGTGTTATGACTGTGGTGCGCAGAGCGTCACTGTTAATTCTTGCTAAGCGCTGACAGCAGGATCAACCCCCAAACAGCACAGGCAAATACACCATCCCAGCCCCGGGGGCTTAGAGACTGCGTAATTACAGACATCGCACAGTAGTCATTATCATCACGGGAACATCTCAGCCCAGGCACAGCACCCCCGATCCAGAGAGCCCCCGGTGTGCCTGCCAGCTTCAGTTCTCTCAACCAGGGCAGAGTTTGTTCCCATCTTTAGACCAGAAGGTGGGTAAAGGTCACCAAAAGCTAGGCACAGCGGGTCAGAGCCGGAGTGCCCACTCCCCTGTCCTGAAGGTTGCAGTTCCAGGCAGTTGATGCTTCCTCTGAAATGCTAAAGAGAAGCTGGGAGGACAGGGGTGGGGCGCGGTGTAGAGTACACGCCAGATTTTGCTAAATGCCGAACAGCTGAACAAGTCCCCAGGGCTGAGGATCACTCAGTGTCTCTCATCAAAGGCAGAGAGTGGGGGCTGGAGTCAGAGCGCTAGCTCTGGGCGTGCTGGGGTGCCAGGTCACTGTGTATGCCCCAGGATTGCCCAGGGGGGCCGCAGGAGCCACCACCAGGCTGTTTTCACAGCAATCAATAAGGGCATCATAAAACCTCCCATCTGGGGTTCTAACACCACCTTTCCTCCCGAAGATTTAAAGGGAAAACCAAACTCCTGGGGTCTGCTGAACTCTGCTGGGCTCTCTTCCCCTTCTGGGTCAGCCTGCGAATATTTAATAAGCCTCAGCCACTTGCAAGTCTTTGAGTTGGAGCTAAGAGGGCAAAAGAGGATAGAAAATAGGCGCTTCAAGACCTGGAGGATGGGAAGGTGATTTTAGATCTTTCAGCTCGATGTTTTCTGGTGTAGGAATGCCAGTAACCATGCATTACCATCCAGCATTCCAGGTACTTGCTTCATGCTGCCTGCTTCGTATTACAGTCTCGCTTTGCTCTCCAAGGACACCACAAGGTGGGTATTATCACCACCTGCAAAACAGATGAGGAAACTGAGGCTCAACTTCAGCAACCTACTCAAAGTCACTCTACTCTTTCTGACTCTGAAGCAGACTCTTTACGTCAGTGGTCCCTACCCTGGGCTGCATATGGAAATCTATAGGGAGCTTTTAAAACCCCCCACGCCCAGGCCACACCTGAGACCCAAGAAGTCTGAATTTTGGGGGCTGGTACAGAGGCATCAGTACATCTTACAGCTCCCCCAGGTGACTTCAACATGAAGTTAAGATTGAACCAGTGCTCTGTACCACTGGAGTCATCTTTCTTTCTCTTTCTTTCTTTCCTTCCAGCTTTTTCCCTTCCTTCCAATAAATATGCATTCAGTGCCTATTAAATGCCAGGCTCATAAATGTTCAGTAAAGGAGCTTCCTTCTCTCCACAGCAGTGGATCTCAGGGGTGTGTGGGAGGGGAAGGACCCTCACAGACTATCACCCAGAGTGACAAGGAGAGATCCTGACAGAAATGGACTTGCGACAGTGGCCAGAAGGCAGAAATAGTGGTGTGGTCTAGGGAGCTGAAGGTTCCCTGAGAAGCAATCCTCCAGCTCTGCTAGAAATTCCAGCAGAAAGGGCCTGTGGTGCCAGCTACTCAGGAGGCTGAGGTGGGAGAATGGCTTGAGCCAAGGAGTTCAAGGCTGCAGTGAGCCGTGATGGCACCGTTGTACTCCAGCCTGGGTGACAGAGCAAGACCCTGCCTCTGAAAAAAAAAAAGAAAGAAAGAAACGACAGACTCCAGAAAGGGTAGAATTTGGTACTGACCATTCCAACCTGGAAAATGTTACCCCTAAAGTGGCTTCCATCTTTCCGAGAGGAGAAAGGTGCGCACCAACCTACAGGGCCACCCACAGAGCCACCCATAATCAAGGGGAAGGGGAGCGCTCAGGCAAGTCCACTGTACCATCAAGCTGCTAGTGAAGGGTGCAGCCAGGCCAAAGGAGTCCCCTTCCCATTGTCTGGAACAAAGGGAGAATGGGAATGTCCTGCTGCCTATTGTAGAACCCTTGCTCCCTCCTAGAAGCCAGGGAACAGCGCTGCAAATCAATTGTTTTCCAACTAAAGAAAGCTCTCTTGACATGGGAAGCCTGGCATTGCTTTGAATGCAATATGCAAGAAGCGTACTTATTCAAAGGAATGCCAGCCTTCTCATGTCAAGTGAGATAGGGTAAATTTTCTTGGGCAACCAGCAGAATTTTTTTTATCTTTAAGCCATAACAAGTAGAAAAACGCTAACCCCTCACCCAACCAGCATCAGGAAAGAATGGGTTGTTTTAAAGAAATGAAGTTGCAGGATAAGTAAAGTTAACCCTCTGTAAACTCCAAAACTTAACAAACAAAAAGCATACCTAGTTTTAAATAAACCAAGTCTAAACTTCATTTCACATGTCCCCATTTCTTTAGATGGCACTGACAAGCTTGGTGTGTGTCTTGGTGGCCCATTCACTCAGAACATCAACAACTGTGTTTTGTTGAAAGACAAAGAGGCCTTCTGTGTCTTTGGCCCTTCATTGAATGTCCCCCTGGCTATCCTCTTTGAGTTCTGGTTTCTGTTAAATAGTGTTGTTCCCATCTCTTGTTTTGCTCTAATGTTGACCATGATCCCTTCCTGGCCAAGGCAGAAGGATCACTTGAACCCAAGAGTTCAAGGCGGTAGTGAGCTACTGCACTCCAGCCTGGGCAACAGAGTAAGACCCTGTCTCTACAAAAAGAAGAGAAAACAAAAACAAAATAATAAACCCTTCCTCCTGCGTTTAGTATCCCAGAGTCCTCTCAGTCTGTGTACAAACTTAACTCAT
This sequence comes from Trachypithecus francoisi, assembly GCF_009764315.1. NCBI lineage: Eukaryota > Metazoa > Chordata > Mammalia > Primates > Cercopithecidae > Trachypithecus > Trachypithecus francoisi. Next base: position 98,298,577 of record NW_022681471.1, read on the forward strand.
TTAATTATCCTTCCAACTTGTTCCTCTTTCTCTTGTATTCCTGATTTTAGTCATGGGAGTCAAAACAGAAACAAAATGAAAGGGGTGTTGAAGGAATTTTAGAGTCATCTAGTTCTTTGAATAGTGTGTGAATAAGAGTAAAGAGGTTCTGATGAAAAAGGATCGAGCATTTGTACTATGATGACTACTTAGAACAGGGAATTCCTCACATATTTTGGTTCTTCTTGATTGTTCCAGATACTTGGGATTGCCAAATCAAGTAATTTCTGGATAAGCAAGCTGTCGTAACTCATAGTTTTTCTTTGTTTCCTTTGGGTTTAAAGCATCTATTTTGTATAATTTAAGAAACAGGCTACAATTCAGGGGCTTGACGGGAGCTTTTGACCTGTCTCCCATCTCAATTCCCCTATTACATAATCCTTCAGAGGAGATCCCCCCAGGACTCCTGTTGGAAAGAGCAACTGCCAGACCATGACCAACGTGCATGAGGCTTACATCTCCTCCTTCCCCTCTTCTCCTTTGCTTTTCCTCCACTGTAAGTGTACTCCACCCCATCCCACCCATGCTGCCCCCGTGCCTGGGGCACCAGTTAAAAACTATGGCAGCGGATAGGGCTGACCGGAAATAAAAGTGACCTTGCAAACAAGACTCCCTAAAGTGACAGACGGGAGTCCTGCTCTGAGACAAAAGCCAGGGGAGGGTATCCTGGCAAACCACCACAATCGGGAGCTGACTCAGAAACAGGATTTGGTCAGCATACTTGGCACAGGCCTGCTACCAAACCTGACTCACAGTCACCAAACTCAGAAGATTGGTGGATAAATCGGATGCCCAATACAGCTATTGGCAATGGAGCGTGTTCCTTTCCCAGGGCAGGAAAGCTCGTGACCACCTCTGCGCCATCGTCTTTAAGGTTCCTGGGAAACTGAGTCTGTGATGGGAGTTGAGTGTTGCACGTGTGTCATGGAAAGAAGAAGCAGAAGTCACAACCAACATCTCTGCCCTGGGTGGATCAAGCCCTGCCAATGTCCACTTTAGACCTCTTGACTCCCTGGCGACCACTCCTGCCTTTAACACAATCTATCAAACGGCCACGATATGACAGGCCAGGCCAGAGCCTTTCTTCACGTCCTGAGACTACCTCTGACGTCCTGGGTGAACCAGGCTATCCCAGCTCTCCCCAGGTGCCCCCGTAACTGAGAAGGGAAGAGAAAGCGTTTGGGAGATCAAGGAGGATGGACTCACCAACAGACAAGGTTCTCATTCTCCTAAGCCCTGCAGCTCTACAGTTCCTTATGGGAAACCCCTCTAAACTGATTCCAGTGCCACTTAGAAAATCAGTCCCTCTGGCCTTTCCCTGCTGCTTTCAGGAGAGTGAAGGCTAATCATCAAACTGTTTCAAAAGTTCTGAATTCTCAGAGAAAGCCTGAACAGAGACCAGGATGGGTGTTGCATCCTGCTTCTCCTGAGCACCACATTGGCCGGCTGCTCAGGGCTGCCTGGAGACCACCGTGCATTGCCCTGATCTGTCACTCACCAAGACAGCCCTGCTCAACCTCGTGGGAGCCGCCCTGAGACCAGCTCACCCACAGCCTCCTCACTGACCTCCCGGGTAGCTTGTGGGAGCCGTCTCTTTGCCTAACACAGGAGCTTTGGAATGAAGCAGGGAGAGAAAGACATGAGTGGCGGCGGCGGTGGGGGACCCTTCTCCGAGCTTATTAAGAATCTTTTGTGTGCCACAGAATAAGTCCAGTCTTGTCCGTCCTGCTCCCCCTGCACTTAACTTTTTCAGGCCTGATGAGCTTAAACACTTCAGTTAGTCCATGAAACCAAAGACACTCCTTGGCCTTTGACTGTGTCTGGGTTTCTTTTATGTGGCCATCATAATTAGACAGTGGCCCGACCCCGTGGCCGGAGGTGCCTGCTCTGGCGCTCCACAGCCCTGTCCTGTCTCCGAGGACTCACACACTGTGCCAGGCTGGAAGAACAGTCTGGAAGGAAAGCCCATTGTCAAACAAATCATCGTTCTGGGAACACAAAGCCCAGGGACCCTCAGGGTGCTGCTGACACCCGGGCCAGCAGCATCAGAAAGCTGTATCTCCTGTGTGCCGCTGAAGCCTCAGATTTGGAGACAGAAAGCTGGCTGGTGGCCAACAGCAGCAGCAGCAGTGGACACGTTATCTAAACAAAGGGAGAGGGCACTGAGCGTGAGGGGAAGGGGTGGGTGGACGCTGCGTGGGTGGTTTCGTGTTGCGATTTTTTGCTCTTTTTGGCTGTTGTTTTCTTTTTTATCTATTCAGTTTTGTAGTATTCAACAGCCGGGCGCTTGGCAAAACCTGGCAGCGTTACCCACACGGCCGTTTTCAGTCCAAATGGCTCCTGTCAACTTTTACAACCCCGCGCTAAAACTCCAGGCACGTCTCTTATTGCCAGCACAGGGTTATTTATTTGCCCGGACTGTCTGGCCTCACATTTTTCACGTGTGTGTTACCCCGGCAGTTGCTTCAACTTCCCTCTGGCCCTTAAAATGCTAGTAAATGCCCAGTCCGATTAGAGCTGGGAGGGGTTGAGCATTTCATCTTTTCAGGATCCTGCACTGGTTAATGTCATTTTCCGTTCCAGCTTCAGCTTTTGACCTGAAGGAAGGGAAAGACTTCTCCATTGTGAAAATTGCTCTTTTTCACTGGAAACCATTGTTACTAAAAATAACCTCACCACAGGCGCACCATCAAAGGGTCCGGATGCCCCCTGCCCACAGGGGTGGGGCATGCACATGACTCAGAGGGGACATGGCTGGCCCAGGTCAGCGGGTGAGGGCCACAGCCTTGGCCGCTCCACGTCTGGAACCCTGGTCATGTTCTGCAACTGGGTCTTTCATTCTTTTTTAATCCTTTACACAAACAGTATGTGTGTGAACATGCGCACGCTGGTGTGTCTATGTGTGTATGTGTGTGTGTGTGTGCACGCTTGAGAGCATATGTGTGGCTTTGAAATCATCCAAAAAAGGGTTTTCATGGTTGAGCCTGACCTGGTGCAATGCAGAATATATTATTTCTTTCAGAGCGTGAATAGCAGATCTGCACGTGAAACACAGATCAAACACGGCCCACAGAAACAATGGTAGGAAGCATAACCAGAGTGAATCGATTCCTTGATCCTGCTCTGCCAAAAAATTAAAGAGGAGCACTCCTGGGGTTTTTAACCCAGATAAGACTTCAGCCACGGCCGTATTTCCCATGTTCCTGGATTTCTTGTTCTGGCTGTTATTCTGCGGATAAAATGTGGAATAGAGTAAGCAGTGTCGAGTTCTGCCGGTTCATCTGGCTTTTTTAAAAAAAAATTAAATGGCTCTATCTCTTTGCACTCAACACATGTGCACATGCACACGTGCGCACACACACACACAGCCTGTTTTACCTTTCCTCCAGAACTAAACTGGACAGACTTTGCCATTTCTTTCAACAAGACAAGAAGGAGAAGGTAGAAAGGACCCTCTCAGGCATCAGCCTCTTAAAAGGACAAATTTCTTGAAGCAAAGAAAGTTCTAGTCCATAGTCTGAGGTCCATTCTGTCTCTCCATCCCCAAGTGATGACACAACCCCTTCGTTCTCAAAGATCTGTTTAAATATGTAGGTGGTCTTGCTTGAGTCAACTGGTTTTTATGTCGGCATTGACCCCAGTCTGACCTCAGTCCTGAGATCCTAGATTGCCCAGCTGGCAGAGCGCTGAAGGGTAGAGCTTGCTGCAAGTGAGGCCAGCCCTCCCCCAGCCTTCTGATGGGCCACTGAGGCAACCCCGTTGGGCTGGTCATCTGCAGCCGGTGTCCTCTCCTGACCTCTGCTCTAATCTCAAGGACACCCTTTATTTAGACACCATAGTCCAGCCTGAGCCTCAAGTCCTCGATTCATCGGCTGGACATGAGCCAGGGGCAGCCACAGGCTGGCTCCAGAGGGCTCCCCAAAAGAGGCCACAGAGGCCCCAGGAGGCAGGCGCTGGCCGAGCTGGAACAGAGAACACAGGTTTAAATTTCTGAGGCCTCAGTCCGAATTCCAACTCTCTCGCTGGCAATGACCTTGGTCCGTGGGGTAACTTCCCTGAGCCTGGTGCCTGGACCAATCAAATGGAAGAGGAGAAGACCACGTGAACGTGGAGCAGAGTGAGATGTGAAGATGTTGGCCTTGACGTTTGCAGTGATTAGTGAGGCAGCCACAAGCCAAGGAAGGCCAGCAGCCACCAGAAGCCAAAAGAGGCAAGGGACAGATTTTCTACTGGATTCTCATGAGAAAGTATGGCCCAGTGAAACTGACTTCAGGCTTCTAGTTTCCAGAACCATAAGAGAATACATTCCTATTGTTTTAAGCCCAAATTGTGGTCATTTGTTATAGGCAGCCATAGGAAGCTAAGACAGAATTTACTAAGGGCCTCCGGGAGACCTCCATGAATGGTACTAGATATTGACTTGTATTATCTTAATGGCCCCTGACAATGAGCTTGTAAGTAGTGGGCAAGGCAAGTCTTGTCAGTGTTTTACTCATTAGGAAATGGAGGCTCTGAGAAATTAAGTGTCTTGTTGGAGGTCACATATTGTTTGGTGGCAGAGCTGGGACTAGAACAGAGGTACCCAGAGCCTGGTGCTGGTCCCTTTCCACCACCCGCCATGCCCTGTGCCCACCCTCCCCCCTCTGACCAAGTCTAAGCAGGTGGAAAGGAGGGCTTGGCCTCCAGTGGGAGCTTAGCAGACCTCTCAAGGGTCTGGAGGACAAGGGGACCCTTCTCTAGCCCCCTGCCTGAATGGTGTTTGCATTCAGACATGTGCTGTGGCAGAGCAGCACCGGGGCACTGGATGGCCCATTCGGAGTTGTATCTCTTCTCCTAGAGGAAAGGGAATCCGGGGACATGAATTCTCTCTCAGTGACTCACCTCTGAGCTTGTCAGGTCTCTCCGGGCCTCGGATTCCTCTGTGGTGACATGGAAATACTAACAGGGCTGCCCCCTCCTTGAGGAGCTGTGGAATTAGAGAATGAGCCTGCACAGAAATGTCCACGGTGAGTCGATTACCCAGTTCCGCTCTCCTCTGGCCCAGGCGGGTGGCCCCGGGAGTCCCCTGGAACAGGAGGACCTCAGGGAAACTTGCCAGGGGCACCACAGAGAGAGCCCGCCAGGGAGGCGTTGCTCAATATCTCACCCACGTGGGCCCCAGGGAAAGCCCGAAGCCTGGCCATGACTCCTGGGCTGCCCAGAGAGCCTGGGACAGCCCAGGACCCTGGGGACTGGAGTGCAAGGCTCGCACTGCGCTCACTCATCCTTTCTGTCTCTCTCTCTCTCTCATATTTTTCCCTCATTTTCTCATGCTTTCCCTCTCTTGTGCCACACTCCAGAAGTATGTTTCCCATCCCCTCATTTCCCTGCATTCTCTGTCCCCTCCTCCTGTCCTCCTTCGCTCGCTGGCTTTGGTTACTCTCACCTTCTCCCTGGGGCTCTGTTCCCCGCTCTGTGCCCTCTTTCATGCCACCTGTCTATCACCCACCACTCTCTCGCTGTCTCGGCTTACTCTCTCCCGCTCGCCCTCCTGCTGCCTTACTTTCCTCTCTTGCCCTCTCACTCACTGACTCTTCCGTGCTTTCTGCTGCCCTGGGCCTCCATGGCCCCCACCCCTGAGCTGGGATCAGGCTGAGGCCAGGCTTCCCTGAGTCTCCCTCCTTGCTTCACCTCTTCCCTGCCTCGCTGCTGCCCTCACTCCCTTGCTGGTTTCTCCCGCAAGGACTGCTCCATAAAGCACTCACACGGACTTCCTCTTCAGGCTCTGCTTCTAGAGAATCTTTTCTTTCTTTCTTCTTTATTTTTATATATTTTTTTTTTTGAATAGGAGTTTCGCTCTTGTTGCACAGACTGGAGTGCAGTGGCACGATCTTGGCTCACTGCAACCTACACCTCACGGGTTCAAGGGATTCTCCTGCCTCAGCCTCCCAAGTAACTGGGATTATAGGTGTGTGCAACCACGCCCAGCTAATTTTTGTATTTTTAGTAGAGACGAGGTTTCACCATGTTGGCCAGGCTGGTCTCCAACTCCTGACCTCAAGTGATCCACCCGCCTTGGCCTCCCATAGTGCTGGGATCACAGTCATCAGCTACCGCACCTTGCCCTGGAGAATTCTTACCTAAGATACCCTGGCAGGTTCTGGAGAAGGAAAATCAGGAAAGATGTGCCTGCCCTGCCTTCCAAGAGCTTCCAGCCTGGGAGGAGAAGCAGCCTGAAGGAGAATACAGGGCAATACGCCCTGTTCCAGGTGCTGAATTGAGGTCTACTCAGCCCACCACAGAGCACCGGGGAGCAGGTGATGGTTGAGTGTGTGGAGAGATAATCAGGGAAGGCTGCATAGAAGAGCTGCCCCAGGTTAATAAGGAAATAGGGGAGGGAAGGGAGATGAAAAGGAAACACGAAAGAAAAAACACACAAGACCACAGTCTCACCCACCAGGGGGCTGCCAACTGCTGTATGTGGCTGGAAGATGGGATAACAGGGTGGGGGCACTAGATGAGGCCTGAAAGGTTGCAGGAATCCATCATAGCAGGCCTTGGGGGGCTCAGCTAAGGGGTTCAAACTTACTCCTGAGGGCAATAGTGAGGCATGGAAGACTGTAGAGGGATCGAGGGTTGGTTGTGAAAGGTAGCCCTGGCAGCACAGTAGAAGGCTTTGAGCGAGGCAGCTAGAGGCAGAGATTTAGACAAAGTGAGCTCTCAGGTCCCTTTCAACTTGGAAGCTCTAGAAGTCTCCAGAGGAATTACTGAGGGGGGGGCAGTGGCATGGAGAAGAAACCCAGGCCAGGGGTGACCAGTCAAATCTCCCTAACAGTGATGATGGGGAGAGATGGCCACCAGAGTCAACAGCAGGCAGTGAGTGGGCCTCCCTGTGGGCTGAGCTCAGTACACACTTCCAGCCCTGACGCAGAGCCCGTCCCACTTGGACCTATCATGTGGCTAGGCCCTGAGGGTCCCAAATGTTCCCCGGAGCTGGCAGACAGGGCAGGAGGACAGACCGGCACAGATTACACATCAGGGCAATGATGGGTGGGAGAGAAGCCACCTCAGGCCCTGGCGCAGAACCAGGTAGGCACTGGACCTCTGTATTCCTCCAAGGGATGTTGGTATTTGGGGCCCCTCCAGCCCTGCCACAGCTTGGCTCTGCATTCCTCTCCCCTCCCTGGCTTGGACATACATGGGGCCAGCAGGGGCGTGGGGTGATCTCTCCACCCACAGTGCCCTGAGAGGCCCAGACAGGGTTCAAACACAGACCTCCGCCCCCTCCCACCTAGAGGGAGGCCCGGCTTGTGACCACCCTGAATTTTTCTTGCAGCCTCTTGGCCCAAGAGCCTTGCTGCAAGTCTGGTGACAAGCTGGGAGAGCTGACAGCAAAAGGAGCTGAGGCCAGAGTAGGGAGGTGGCACTGTAAGGAGACGCTTCGTCATTAGAATGCAGCACGATTCCGCAAGCCTTTCTCCAGGGCCCAGGCCACTCTTGCCAAGCGCTGTGTGCAGAGCTGCAGGGAACAGGGCAGGACAAGGTGCCCAGAACCAAGAGTCTCGGGAAGACAAGGAGATGCTTGTCGGGGTTCTGGGAACCGGCAGAGGCCACAGGGCCCAGGGCAGACCCGGGCTACGCAAGGAGCTCCAGTTCCGGGGAGGGGCCCTGGGAGTCCGAGACCAGCCCCCAGCCCTCAGTGCCCCACCCACTGTCCTTTCTGCCTTTCTGCTCTCTCTTCTCTGGCTTTAAAGGAGCAATCATTAATTCTTTTCTCTGTCAATCCACAAAGGCAGAGACACCTCCTACTAAATGGGGAGGATGGGGAGGATGGGAGCAGAGCGAGGAGGAAATGGAGGTCTCTATGATGCACCTCTAAGTTATTCTTGCTGCTGCCCTCTGGAGCTCACAGTCTAATCTGGGAGACAGATATAGTTGCGACTGCCCATGATGCAATCAGATATAGAGGCTAAGTGGCGTCTATACTTAGTAACATTAGAGAAGCACGTTGAGGGAAATTCACAGTAGCTAACACATCTAGCATCAACCTCACCCCAGGTACTGTACTAAGTGGTTGACATGCATTCACTCATTTCCTCCTCATCACAGCTCTGAGGCAGGTGCTAGTGCTAGCCCTATCTGACAGATGAGGAAACTGAGGTACAAAGACGTTGAGTAACTTGCCCAAGATCACACAGGTGGAACCAAGATTTGTCCCTAGTGGCCTGACTCCAGAGTCTATACCTTTAACCACCAGGCCAGACTAAAGGAGTAATGGCATCTCTTTGGTCTTTGTAGCAGCACTGGTGAGTGCTGGAGAGCATGGCACCCTGAGTCGAGCAGACCCGCAGTGGTCATCAGGTGGCCTTGCACAACTTCTGTGCCCTTTCTAAGCTTCAGTTTCCTCTCCAATAAAATGCAGAGAGCAGCAGTATAGCACCTTCCTCCCAGGGCTGCCAGGAGGAGTAAATGAGCAGAGATGTGTGGAGATTTTAGCCCAGGGCCCGCGCAGAGCAGATGCATGCAGACATTGCTCCATTTACACAGGCCTTTGAGAGCTGCAAGACCCTTCCACGCTCATTCAGTAGACTTGACAGAGAAGGAGCTGGAGAGATGAGGGCTTTGGGAATGGCTTCTGAGGAGGGACAGTGCTTGTCTCACTAGAATAGCCAGGTCCCCAGAGATCTCTCCCTATTCCCGAATCCTGGCTTGATCTCATTCCCAGACTTCCATGCCGTCACACAAGGGCATTGATCACCACCCCCTGCATCAGGGATCGTCCAAGGCTCAGCAGCCCCCAGCGTTCAGGAACCAATGGCCTCAAGTCAGCTGACATCCAGATGAAGGACCCAGAGAGTGAGGGAGGACAGGCCCTGGAGTTGGGGAGGGGAGAAGCCTCTATTCCCACCCCATACTGTTGAGGAGCTACAGAGCCTGCCTGGGATTCGCTCCCCATGAGAAAGCCACCCCCACGCCATCGCCCTCTGCACAGATTTGCAGATGGTTCCCTGATGTGACCTAGGGCCCTCTCTGGCTGGCATCCACTAGCCTCAGATGCAACTGGGAGAAAATAATGTGTAAATGAGAGCTGAAACCTGCACTGCAGTGGGCGGGCAAAAGCCAGCTCCCTCTTGGGCTTCAGCCCTGGGCTTCTACCCACCTCTGTGACCTTGCAGCTCTGTGACCTTGTGGCTCTGTGACTCTGCAGCTCTGTGACTGCACTGGCTCTTCCTTTAGTGAGCACCCTTGCATACCCCTTTTGCCTGCCTGGAAATATCAGCTTTCAGCCCCATCTCTTCCATGGCACTTTGTCTGATGAACACTCCACCCACCCCATGTCACACACATGCACATGTACACACATACACACACACACACACACAGAGATTAACATGTACTCTCCTGTCCTTAAGCCCATGTGTGGCATGTATACACCTTTATTGAAAAAATACCACATGGTGTTGTTACATTTTTTTTTCTTTCACCTGTCTCCCAGTTCCAATTACCTATTGCTGCATTTTAAAAAACCACCCAAAACTTAATGGCTTAAAACAATGACATTTATTTTGTTCACCAACCTGCAATTTCAACGGGGCATGATGGAGACAGCTCCTTTCTCCTCCACTCAGTGCCAGCTGGGGCAGCTGAGAGTCTCGGTGGAAGCACCCAAAGGCTCCCTGTCATGTGCAGAGGCTCTCACTATCTGTTGTTTGGGATCTGGGCTGGAGCTGGGCCTCCTGGCAGGAAAGTGGGGCAAATTAACGGGAATCTCACCCATGAGGAACTCAGTTCATTGGAGGTGCTAAGAAATGGCAGTTCTTCTTCTCTACCTTTTCCTGATCTTTCACGGCCTCCGGAATGGCAACAGTGCCCAGTCCAGGGCTTTCTCAGATTCCTGAAGACAGAGCTTGGGAAGAAAGAGATTGCCTGCTCTCTTAACCCCAGATGGGAAGGTAGCAGAGAGCCCACCTACTCAGCCATGGTCTCACTGTGGAGGGGACAGTGACTCACCAGTCCTTATTCCTCAGCCTGGCAAGAATATCCCTCAACATCATCCAACTCCTGTTATATCACTTCCATAGTTACTAAACCCTCCAGTGAACCCTTACTGCATCACAGAGGACCCTAAACCTAGTGGCTTAAAACAACCGCCATGTTATTATCTTTCATGATGATGGGGTCAGGAATTAGGGCAGGGCTCAGTTGGGTGATTCTTCAGCAACACATGGCATTGAATGGGATCACTTGATGATATTCATCTAATAACTGCTCTGGTCTGGAGGATCCAAGATGGCCCCACTCCTGTGCCAGGTGCCTTGGCAAGGGAGGCTGGAGGGCTGGCTCAGCAGAGCTTCTCTCCCTTTCCATGTAGCATTGTGACCCTTCCACGGGGTCTCTCCAGCAGTGTGGTCCAGCTTCTCACATGGTGACTTGGAGCTCCAAGGGACCAAGGCAGGAGCCTTTGAAAAGTCTAAGCCTGACACTGGCATGGCATCACTTCTGCCATCCTCCATTAGTCAAAAGAGCTGGGTCCCAGCCCAGACTCAGGGAAGGGGTATCTGACCCCACTTCTCCGTAGGAGAAGCCTCAAAGTTTCTGTGGTCCCTCTTTAAATAGCCAGAGCCAACCAATCTTTGGACCCAGGGCCCAGGTTCTTGGGTAGGTCTGTCTGCCCATTAGGAAGTTCTGTGCCCAAGGTCAATCCATTACTCACTCCAGACTGAACTTATGGGCTGAACTGTTCCCCTCAAATTCATATGTTAAAGTCTCAACACCCAGGACCTCAGAATGTGACCTTATTTGGAGATAGGGCCTTTACAGAGGTAATCGAGTTAAAATAAAGCTATTAGGGTGGACTTAATCCAATCTGACTGTTGTCCTCATAAGAAGAGGGAACTTAGACACAGAGAGACACGAGGGTGTGTGTGCACAAAGGAAAGAGTGTATCAGTACACAGTGGGAAGGCAATCATCTACAAGCCAAGGAAAGAGGCTCCGAAGAAACCAACCCTGCAGAGACCCTGATCTTGGACTTCCAGTCTCCAGAACTGTGAGAAAATAAAATTTCTGTTGCTTAGCCCCCCAGTAAGTGGTATTTTCTTATGGCAGACAAAGCAGACTAATACAGAGCTCCTGCAGGTAATTAAAACATTGGCATTTTGGACTCTATTACTCTCAAGTGAATGTGGTGAAGTCTATTACTTAGCTGCTTTGAGAGTTTGATTAATGTGATAAAAGTTCACAGAATGGGAGTGGGAGTGGAACAGGGAATCGAGGTCCTGTCCTGCAAAGGTGAGGCTTGGGCCAGGCCCCTTGGAGTGCCAGGCAGGTGCCAGCAAGGTGTGTGGCAGCCCAGAGTGGACAACCAACCAGTGCCTGCCTGCCCTCAACACACCACCATCCCAGGGTACGGGAAGGAGGAGTCAGCCTCAGTTGGGCCGAGGTCAAGATCCTAAGACCCTTTTGGAGAGACACTGAAGGAGCAGATCAAAGAAGCAAGATCCTAGGTTTGGCATTTACAGCATCTAGGCATTGGCTGAGGTGACAGATGTTTGGCTCACAAGCCTATGGCAGCTCCTCTCTGGGTCCTCCCTTCTTGGCAACTTCTGTTGCATTGGCTGCCTCTGTTTCTCCTCACTCCACTCCACCTGGAATGGTGCTGCTTAATCCAAAAACTAAGTGATGGCCTCCAAGAGGCAATGCCCACAGACAGCTTGACTGCCAGGAGGCAGGGATGACCGGCAGGGTGGTAAAGAGCGTTATTGTTGTCCTTCCAGGTAGTGGTGTCTCTCCAGAGTGAGGCAGCTGTGGTCACTCCAAGCCCAGCTGACCCACTCCACCCCTGCCCAGGCCAAGTCCTGGTCACTGTTACTCACTGGGGTTGGGTGGCTTGGTTGAGGTTTTCTGCACCTAGTAAAACAAACAGAGCATCAAGAAGGTGGTAGCCTTGCTGAGAGCTCTGCCTCTGAGGCACAGGCCTCAGCCCCTAGCCACCAACCTGGGCCTTGTGTTTTCACCAGAAGCCACCCTCCCAGGGTGGCCTGGGCTCCCAGGCCCTCAGGGATGGTGTTACACAGTGCAATCTTTCCTTATGGCTGGGGGAGAGACGAGCAGGTGGACACCCAGCAGAAGAGGAGGTTTTTGTTTACCCTTTTCAGAAGCACGATTGGCCTGCAGTGAGAAGAAACAAAGGAACGCAAACCACCAGCACTTTCAAACACAGACCTGCAGCCCCTGAGCTCTGACAAGGAGCTCAATCTGGCGGAGGACCACGACAGTGGAATCTGATTTCCTCCCCTCGGCAACTTCAACAGAGGCTACTTTATTTTAGCGTCATTGTATAAGGTCAAACTGAGGCTTAGAGAGGGGAAATGATAGATTCAACGTCACCCAGCTAGCAAGAGGCAGCAGAGCCTAGATTCAAAGCCAGGCCTGTCGGATGCAATTTCTCTGCCGTTAAAATCTACCCTATGTTGGCCAGGCGTGGTGGTTCATGCCTGTAATCCCAGCACTTTGGGAAGCTGAGGATGGCCGATTGAGGTCAGGAGTTCGAGACCTGGCCAACATGACAAAACCTCGTCTCTACTAAAAATACAAAAATTATCTGGGTGTGGTGGCACGTGCCTATAATCGCAACTACTTGGGAGGCTGAGGCAGGAGAATCCTTTGAACCCGGGAGGTGGAGGTTGCATTGAGCCAAGCTCGCACCACTGCACTCCGGCCTGGGCAACAGAGTGAGACTCTATCTCAAAAAAAAATAATAATAATAATTCTACCCTATGCTATGCCTCCAGGATAACGAGGCACACTAGTGTGCATGCACGTGTGTATGTGTATGTGTGTGAGTTGACAGTAACGGAATCGATTACAGGGCAGGTACAGTGGCTCACGCATGTAATCCCAGGACTTTGGGAGGCTGAGACAGGCAGATCACATGAGGTCAGAAGTTCGAGACCAGCCTGGCCAACATGGTGAAACCCCATCTCTACTAAAAATACAAAAGCTGGTGGTTCTGGCTCCAAGTTATTCACACAAGGCTGCAATCAAGGTGTTGTCTGGGGCTGCGGTCTCTGAAGACTTCACCAGGGCTAAAGGATCCACTTCCAAGTTCACTGATGTGGCTGTTGGCAGGAGGCATCAGTTCCTTGCTATAGGCACCTCTTCATAGTGCTGCTCATGACATAACTTCCCTGGAACCAGTGACCCATGAGAGAGAGAAAGCAAACCCAAGACAGAAGCAGCAGTCTTTGTATAACCTAACCTCAGAAGTGACACACCATCACTTCTGCTATATGCTTGTTACTGGTCATACAAGCCAACCCTGGTACAATGTGGGAGGGGCCTATACAAGGGTATAAATACCAGGAGGGAGAATCATTGAGATCTGTCTTAGAGGCTGCCTACCAAACAACCCAAGATAGTAGCAGCTTAAACAGAGAAAAATGTATGTTCCTCTTATGCAGATATAGTCTATGGAAATAGTCCAAAGTTGATAAGACGATTTCATCTTCATGTGAGATCCAGACTTCCTCCCTCTATCTCTTTGCCACTTCATGGTCTAAGATGGCTACTCAAGCTCCAGCCATCACATCTGCACTCCAGCCAGTAGGAAGAAAAAAGATCTCTTTCTTTTTACAAACACTTCCCGGAACTTGCACATACCATGTCTATTCATATTCCCTTAGCCAGAAGTTCATCACAAGGTTACTTCCAGCCTGCAAAGGAGGCTAAAAATTTTAGTCTTTATTTCACATGGGCTATGTGTCCACAAAGAATTCAGAGGTTCTATTACTGAGAAGAAAGGGGGGAAAATGGAGGTTTGGGGATAATTAGCAATCTCTGTTTTTGATAACCCAATAAAGGCAATGAACTCTTTCACAGAAAAAAGAAGAAAGAAAGAAATCATGTGCATGCAAAGGTGTGCATGCAACTTCAGAAGGTTTACAGATGCCTGTGAAGTCAATTTATGGACGTCACACAAAGAACCTCTGCACCTCTGGCCAGGACCTCAGCCTGTTCCTGTGTATGAACAGTGTTCACTTAGACCCTTTGGGCGAAGTCCCTCTGAGAGGGCAGGGGACTGGCCCAGCACATTTCCTCAATGGGGCATGGACCACTTAATCTAATACCTACCTGGTAGGATGTGTCACCCGGGGAAGAGTTGTCCTGGTGTCAGGCAGATTGTGGACCTCACTCTCCTTCAGCGACTTCATGCAAAACAAGGGCTGATGAGGAAGAAACTGAAAGGATTGGTGTCACAGGTTATACTGCAGGACCCCCATTGGTGTTTTCAAGAATCAGCCAATAGTGTTCATTGGAATTCCAGATCAGCTTTTCTCTGCTGACATTTCAAATGCCAGGTTACAAGTACACAGGCATGGAGCCATTCTCAACACTGTTCAAATTAACAATACTTTTCCTAGGACTAAAGATAGGTCCAAGGTTAAAACCACAATGAGATACCACTTTGCATTGACTAGAATGACTAAAATAAAAAAGAGCAACAATGCCAAGTATTAACAGGAGTGACAAGCGAGTGGAACTGTCGTCTGTTGCTGGAGTTATGTAAAATAGTCCAGCCACTTTGGAGAACATTTGACAGTTTCTTACAAAGTTATGCATGCACTTACCATAAGACCCACCTACCCCACTCCTGCAAGAGAGAGGAAAGCATTTGTTCACAAAAAGGTTTGAACATGAGACCAGGCGTGGTGGCTCATGCTTGTACCAGCACTTTGGGAGGCCAAGGTGGGCAGATCACCTGAGGTCAGGAGTTTGAGACCAGCCTGGCCAACATGGTGAAACTCCATCTCTACTAAAAATACAAAATTAGCTGGGCATGGTGGCGCATGCCTGTGATCCCAGCTACTCGGGAGACGGAGACACAAGAATCTTGAACCAGGGAAGCAGAAGTTGTAGTAAGCCGAGATTGTGCCACTGCATTCCAGCCTGGGCAACAAGAGTGAAACTCCGTCTCAAAAAAAAAAAAAAAAAAAAATTTTTGAACATGAGTGTTCATAGCAGCATTATTCACAGCAGCCAAAAACTGGAAACAATGCAAACATCCATCTATAGGTTAATGAATATACAAACTGGGGTACGTCTATACAATGGAACACTACTCCACAGTAAAAAGGAGCAAACTACTGACAGACACAACTTGGATGATCTTAAATGCAATATGCCGTGCGAAAAAAAAGCTGAGCACAAAAGACTGCATGCCGTGTGCTTGCATTTCTATGAAATTCAAGAATAGGCAAGATTAAGCTATGGTAATAGAAATCAGAAAAGAGAAGGAGCATGAAAGAATGTTCTGGAATGATGGAAATGAGCCATATCTTGATAGGAGGATGGATTACACAAGAAAACCCCTCAAACCATAGCACCTAAGATTGGTATATTTCACTGTATGTAAGTTACACCTAAACTTAGAAAAAAAAAGATGTGGCTGAAATGCAGGAGCCAGCAGCCCACAGACCAAACCCCAGCCAACTGCTTGACCACCGTGCAGAGCAAGACTCAGTGCTGGGTCAACCATAGCAACTCAAGCTGAGAGATATTGAGGTCTGCCAGGGAAGGGAGTTATACCACAGACCTGCTCTAAGACAGCCTCGGTGGGTCAACATGCGGGTAGTAATGATATTAATAACAGAACTGACGGAGATCTGGCCCTGCCCGAATTCTGCTGAATGTAGTCCCTGTGTTCAGAACAACTAGTTCCCCTCAAATGCACAAGGGACTCAGGCTAGCATCCACCATCCTAGCAGGCCCTTTCCATACCGTTCAGCCTGCACAAAGACAGCCAATGTGACCACAATGCAGCAAACGCAGACACAGAGAATGTCAGTTCCCAGAGATCCTGCTGGTCAGCTCCCCATTTCATAGAGGAGAAAACTGAGACCCAGACAGGGGAGGGCCTCTCCATCTGTCACACAGGGGCTGAGTGGCAGAGCCCAGAATAGCACCCCGTCCCTGGACTCCCACTCCAGGGCCCACATGTCCATAAGCAATTTCCTCTCTTGCCCAGTACTTTCCTTCCGACTTTTCCAAAAGGACTGAAATGAACCTCAAGAAACCCTGTTTTCCTTCATTTTTTTAAAAAATGCATGCAAAAAAAAAAAAAATTTTTGGTGACAGTGGGCTTTCCCTCTAGTGGATTAGAGTCCATGTTGGCCACATTGGTACAAAAGTAAAAAGAAATCCGACCGGGCACAGTGGCTGAAACTTGTAATCCCCGTACTTTGGGAGGCTGAGGCGGGAGGATCACTTGAAGCCAGGAGTTCGAGACCAGCCTGGACAACACAGTAAAACCCCTTCTCTACCAAAAAATACAAAAATTAGCCAGGTGTGGTGGTGCGTGCCTATTGTCCCAGCTACTTGGGAGGCTGAGGCAGGAAAATCACTTGGACCCAGGAGGCAGAGGTTGCAGTGAGCTGAGATCGTGCCACTGAACTTCAGCCTGGGAGACAGAGCGAGACTCTCTCTCAAAAAATAAACAAATAAATAAAGAAGTCCAAAAGTTGTAGGGGCTTTTCCTCATTCCACAAATCAAAAGTACCAGGTGCTTCCACACATTCCAGCAGGCACCACTAAGGCAAGTCTCAAACTGACTGCATTAGGGAGTGGGGCCTGCCTGAGCCATCGTGCCCCCTCCTGCCTGCTGAGGGACGAGAAGATGGCCAAACAGTTACCCAGGGAGCCTCAGAAACTCTCTTTCCTTCCCAAAGAGCAGTCATCTCTTGAAGCTCTCTAATTTGCATTAAAAGAGACCAAAGTACCAAATGGGAAGCGCCTTTGCCCCAGACTTGAGTGGCCAAATGCCATTTGCATATCCATGTATCTTAGAACACTTCCCCCATCGTTCTTCCCCTTTTGCAACTGCACCCATCTTCCTCCTCTATACACATACAGAACCTCAAAGCCTAGCCCTGCCGCTCTCCCTGCCCCTCAGGACACTTTAGACTCTATAATACTACTAATACAAGAGCAGCCGGGCGTGGTGCCTCAGCCAGGTGCAGTGGCACACATCTGTAATCCCAGCACTTTGGGAGGCTGAGGTGGGCAGATCACTTGAGGTCAGGAGTTCGAAACCAGCCTGGCCAACATGGTGAAACCCTGCCTCTACTAAAAATACAAAATTAGCCAAGCTTGATGGCACACACCTGTAATCCCAGCTACTTGGAGGCTGAGGCAGGAGAATCGCTTGAACCCGGGAGATAGAGGCTGCAGTGAGCTGAGATCACACCACCGAACTCCAGCCTGGGTGACAAAGTGTCACTCCATCTTAAAACACACACACACACACACACACACACAAACCAGAACAACTGCAGTTCATTGAGGGCTTACTCTGTGCCAGGCACTTTATCAGTTACATATAGTTCTTTGACTGCAAATAACAAAAACAGTTCTGACTAATTTGGGCAAAAGGGAATTGACTGGAAGATGACGGGAGGTTGGCACAATAGATCGGAAGCCTGGAGAAGAAAGCTTAGCCTTGGCAGGGGCCAGGGCAGACCCAGGGACACCTGAGCAGCTCTTGGCATTCTGGTGTCTCCGTTCTTCTACTTAAGATTCCAATGCCAGGTAGGAGTGTAAAATGGCACCGCCACTTTGAACAACAGTCTGGCAGTCTCTCACAAGGTTTAACATATGACTACCCTACAACCTAATAATTTTACTTTTGGGTATTTGCCCAAGAAAAATAAGAGCATATGTCCATAAAAACACTTGCATAGAACACGTGCATAGAAACTACACTTGTAGGCTAAGCACAGTGGTTCACACCTGTACTCCCAGCACTTTGGAGGCTGAGGTGGGCAGATCACTTGAGGTCAGGAGTTCGAAACCAGCCTGGCCAACATGGTGAAACCCTGCCTCTACTAAAAATACAAAATTAGCCAAGCTTGATGGCACACACCTGTAATCCCAGCTACTTGGGAGGCTGAGGCAGGAGAATCGCTTGAACCCGGAGATAGAGGCTGCAGTGAGCTGAGATCACACCACCGAACTCCAGCCTGGGTGACAAAGTGTCACTCCATCTTAAAACACACACACACACACACACACACACAAACCAGAACAACTGCAGTTCATTGAGGCTTACTCTGTGCCAGGCACTTTATCAGTTACATATAGTTCTTTGACTGCAAATAACAAAAACAGGTTCTGACTAATTTGGGCAAAAGGGAATTGACTGGAAGATGACGGGAGGTTGGCACAATAGATCGGAAGCCTGAGAAGAAAGCTTAGCCTTGGCAGGGGCCAGGCAGACCCAGGGACACCTGAGCAGCTCTGGCATTCTGGTGTCTCCGTTCTTCTACTTAAGATTCCAATGCCAGGTAGGAGTGTAAAATGGCACCGCCACTTTGAACAACAGTCTGGCAGTCTCTCACAAGGTTTAACATATGACTACCCTACAACCTAATAATTTTACTTTTGGGTATTTGCCCAAGAAAAATAAGAGCATATGTCCATAAAAACACTTGCATAGAACACGTGCATAGAAACTACACTTGTAGGCTAAGCACAGTGGTTCACACCTGTACTCCCAGCACTTTGGGAGGCTGAGGCGTGGTCATGGCTTGAGGCCAAGAGTTTGAGACCAGCCTGGATAACATAGCAAGACCTTGTCTCTATTAAAAACAGAAACAATTAAAATAATGTTTTAAAGAAGAAACTATATTTGTAATTGCTCCAAATTGGAGTCAACTCCAATATCCACCCACTGATGAATGGATAAACAAATTGTGGTATAGCCATACAATGGAATTCTACTCAGCAATATAAAGGAATGTGCTACTGATACTCAAAACAATGTGAATGAATCTCCTAAGACATTATGTCATGCAAAAGGAGCCAAACGCAAGAGAGCACATGCTGTATGATCCATTATATGAACTCTAAGAAGAGATCAAACTAACCTCTGGGGAAATGAGAACAGGAGCTGCCTATGCTGACCAGGGAGGACAGGCTGGGAAGGGAACAAGGAATGTTTTCAGGTGATGGAAATGTTCCAGATCTTGATTGTGGTGGTAGTCACACAGACGCATATATTTGCCAAAACTCATCAAACTGCACACCTTCTGTGCATTTCAATGTATGTAAATTGTGCTTTAATTAAAAATTAAATTTAAAAAGAATCGCAGGCACTGGAGATACAGTAGGGAACAGGGCAGGCAGAGCCCTGTCCAGAGGGAGCTGCCATCTGGCCCCAGAGCTAATAAGCAACAGAACTGGGGATGAACCGAGATTCTTCTGCCTCCCAAGTCACTCCCAGCTTTCTTTAGCGTTGCCCTGGACAGCACACCCCAGAGCACGATGGGAGTTGCAGCAAGGTCACTGGCAACTGCCCCCAAGACCGAAAGCCCTCCCTCCAAAGGGGCTCAAGCCTGCCCAGTGCAATCTGGCACTCAGTGAGGAGACAAACTCAGGGCCCGCAGTCTTGTCCTGCACAGGGGCTGCCGGACCTTCCCTACCTCTCCTGAAGACCTCTGGCCCACAAGACCTCACACAAAAAGGAAATTTCATTTGTTACTCAGCAGAGGAAATATAAAATACTTAGAACCAGAAATGAAAAGAGCATTGGAAAGTACCAAACTATTAAAGGATTTTCTTGCACATTCTGGCCATTGAAGAAGTGACAGGACAGAGTCAGGGGGACCCACGGAGACTGAGGAGATGAGAAGGACCAGGCATTGGCTTTCAAGGGATGTGGTTTGTGGATCACTGTTAGATGGTCAACTGTTGGGCTGAGGGCCTCAGAGTGGCACCAGCTAATGGTCAGTTATTTAATGACTGTTCAGGCTTTTGCCACTCTGGCCCTCAAGCCTCTAGAGGCTGGAGTGACCAGGAAAGTGCACCACAGTGGAAACTGTCACCCACATAAGCGGAAGGACACTGGGCCCTCAGTCCCGGGTTTTCCAATCCCGCAGGCACAGCAGGTTAGGTACAGAAGGGAATGTTCTCGAGGTCACCAACTGTCATTCCTTCTACCTTATAGCATTATGCAGCCCATGTCATCCAACTAGCCCTGCCTCACAAGTGGGGTCAGCGTTATTGTCCCTATATTACAGATGGGGAAACTGAGTCTTCGAGAGGTTGCTCTGAGAGACACAGGCTAGAAATGGCAACGTCGGGGCAAGAACCAAGATCTCCCAAGTCCCACACGTGATTTTTTTTCTCCACGTTCACTTGTAGTGATAGGGAACCTTCTCAGGCCCAAGAACCTTCTAGGACAGTGAGGCTGACAAAGGGCCTGCTCCCTGTGGCAGGCAGCCTCTAAGATGGTCCCCAAATGATCTCTACCTCCTGGTATTCACACCCTTGTGGGGTCCCCTCCCTCTGAGTGTGGGCTGGAGTGAGGAACTGGCTTCTAACAAATAGAATAAGGCCTGGTGTGGTGGCTCACGCCTGTAATCCCAGCACTTTGGGAGGCTGAGGTGGGTGGATCACTTGAGGCCAAGAGTTTGAGACCAGGCGGGGCAACATAGGGAGACCCCATCTCTACAGAAATACAAAAAATTAGCAGGGTGTGATGGCAGCCACCTGTAATCTCGGCTACTTGGGAGGCTGAGGCAGGAGAATAACTTGAACCCAGGAGGCAGAGGTTGCAATGAGCTGAGATTGTGCCACTGCACTCCAGCATCAGTGACAGAGCAAGACTCTATCTCAAAAAAAAAAAAAAATAGAACAGAAGTGATAGGATAGCATTTCTGAGATTAGGTTAAAAAGACTATGACTTTTGTCTTGGGCTCTCTCTGGCTCACTGTCTCTCAGGTCACGAACTGACATGTCATGAGGACACCAGCAGCCCATGGAGAGACCCATGTGATGAGGAACCACATGAATGAGCCTGGAGAAGGATCTTCTGAGGCCTCCTGCAGTCGTTGTGTGAGTGAACCACCTTGGAAGTGGATCCTCCAGCCCTGGTCAAGCCTTCAGATGACTGCAACCCTGGCTGACATTTTGATTGCATTTCAGGAGAGATTGTGAACAAGAACCACCCAGCTAAGCCACTCCAGAGTCATGACTCTCAGACAGTGGGAGGAATAATAAATGTTTGTTGTTTTAAGCTGCTAAGTTTTGGAGGTAATATGTTACATAGCAACAGACAATTAACATAGCTTATAACTAATCTCCTAACACTACTACACTAATAACTAGTACTCTGCTCACCTCCAAGTGTTCTCAGGCCAGAGCATGTAACCCTGACTTTCTTGGCCTCACATACGCACAAGCACACCCATACACATACACACACACACATACACACACCTGCTGCTTTGATATCGGGGCACTATTTAACTTGGTTTCCTTTTCCCTAAAATGCATGTGAAAGTTGGTCCTCCTACACAGAAAACATTTGAAATTGCAGTTGTGTCATCCTGGGAGAAAGCGAACTTTGAGGTTCCGTGCACTGTACCACTTACCTTGACTGCCTGGAATACATCCCCGTGCCTTTTGCGTGACTGCCTTTGTTTCGAGCACACCCTAAATTGCCTCTATGCCAAATGCTGAGTGTGACCAGAAATGACACAGGATGAATAATGTGGCATATAATTATCACCACATTTCAGATGAGGGCAATATGCATTTTTCTCAAAGCCGAAGGGATGCAATTTTATTTTGTAACACAAAATGCTCCATTTGGGGGTCAGTTTTCGAGCAGCCCTTCATTCTGAAGCAATTTCACGTGAATAAAAGCATTTGTATTCATGTACTGCGTAAAGCACATTATCCCAGCCCCGACTCCTGGCGTACATTTCTCCACGTGATTCCACCTCCTCTCAGTGAACCAGCTTCAGATACAAATGAGAAGGTGAATATGACGATGTTTTTGACTTATTTCATGTCTCTGAGTCTTTGTCTCCTTTTCTGCCTACTGAGGATTAGCTGGTTTCTCTACAAACTGCTCTCAGAGCCCACCCTGGGACTGGATCTTTAAGGCCCCAAAGAAGGCCCTGCAGACATTAACATAGCACTAACCTTTTGGCCCTGATTGATAATGTCCTAATTTTCTTTCTCCCCAAAAGCAGACTCTGGGTCAATGATTTGGGACTGGGTAGCTTATTTGGGAGGCATATGAGTTTGTTCAGGCTGCCATAACAAAATGTCACAGGCTGGTGGGTTAAGCAAAAGATATTAGTTTTCACATAGTTCTGGAGGCTGGAAGCACAAGATCAAGGTGCCAACAGAGTCAGATTCCTCTGAGGCCTCTCTCCTTAGCTTGCAGATGGCTGCCTTCTCACTCTCCCTTCACACAATTGTCCCTCCGTGCACACACTCCTGGTGTCTCTTTTTGTGTCCAAATTTCCTCTTCTCGTAAGGACACCACGCATATTTCGATTAGGGCTCCACCTTAGTTGCCTTGTTTTAACTTAATCATGTCTTCAAAGGCCTTAACTCCAAACACAGTCACATTCTGAGGTCCTGGGGTTAGGGCTTCAGCATAGGAATTTGGCAGGACACACTTCAGCCCATAGAAGGAGATGATCATGGGTAAGGAGGACACCAATAGAAGATGCGTTGAGGAGCAGGGGTTTTCTGTGGGCAGCTGGGGCTCAGGCTCTCAGGGGGCCTCACTGGGAGAGCACACTACAGAATTATCCCACCAAAGGGCAAGGAAGATGGGATGCTGATGCACCCATGGGTCTCCGTTGATCAAGTGTTCACTACTAAGGCCAGGTGTGGTAGCTCACACCTGTAATCCAGCACTCAGAGAGGCTGAGGCAGGAGGATTTCTTGAACCCAGGAGTTCAAGACCAGCCTGGGCAACATAGGGAGACCCCATATCTACGAAAATACAAAAATTAGCCAGGCATGATGGCATGCACCTGTAGTCCCAGCTATTCGGGAGGCTGAGGTGGGAGAATCACCTGCACCTGGAAGGTCAAGGCTGCAGTGAGCTGATTGTGCCACTGCACTCCAGCCTGGGCAACAGAGAAAGACGCTGCCTCTCCCCCAAAAAAAAAAAAAAAAGTTCACGCTAGAGGCAGTTCCTGCCTTGTTGCTTTCCAGGCCAAGGGCATGCCCGTGACTAGAAAATACCCTCAGGCAGAGAGAGAGGAAGCCTGGGTATATACTGGAAGGACTGCAGGTGAGATGCCCCAGAAATTCCAAAGGATAGGCAACCACTTTGAAAAGAGAGAACAACAGCTGAATTTTATTTCCAGCTGTGATATGATTATTATTTAAAAGCGATAGTTACAAGACCACAACAGCTCAGAACAGGATCATCGACCCCAAGCTCCCTTCTTTACAGGCAGGCAGTTGTGGCCTAGCAAGGTGACCTACTATGCTTAAAGTTGACAAAGGGGAGGAGAGAAATGAGACCTAGACCTGAATGTCCAGGCTTCCAAACCAGTGCCATCTCCACCCCTACAGTCTGCTTCCTCGTGTTCCTTTTGTTTTCTCAGTGAGAAGCAGCAGGCTTGGATTTGATAGTCCCTTCGCTGGTTAATAAACTCTCAGCACACCAGAAGACACAAACGAAAACAATGAAAAATCTAAAAATGGTTAATGGTCATTCCCTTCCCGCACACCATTTCCACATCAAGAGCCAGCTAGAGACTCCAAGAGCCCGTCAGAAAAGAGAAGCCATCCTCCAGTCATATAAGGCTAGATGTTAAGCCATGCCCAAGTCCCAGATGTGAGCAGAGGAGGCTTCCAGAAGCTGCAGGACCTTACCAGAAGGCACCGAAGTCTTCTAAATGCCCCATCCTACAGAGAAGCAGGCTCTCCCTTGGGAGTCAGCACCATCAATAATAATAAAACAAGACACTTTTATAGATTTTGCAATTTATGTTGCTCATTTATTCCTCACAACGACCTTGTAGGTCAATATCACTGGCCCCATTTTATGGACATGCAAACTGCACACCCTGGCTCAGTGAATGTCACTTAGGACCATACCTTCAGGTAAACTGAGCACTTCATCTTGAAATTGGAATGGTCACTCGGTTGAGGCAAAAAGTCTCCACTAAGGCAGCCTGCAAAGGCTGGTCAAAAATCAAGGCCCTCTTGCTTTCACTCTACAGGGCACCAAGGGCTGCTGGCACCAACACTGCAGTTAAAGCTTTTCCATCTCTCAGGGCCCATGAGATTTCTAGAATGTTCCAAGAGCAACAGCTCCAGCAGTAAGTCATGCAGAACTGCTGCTGGTTATGAGCCACAACAAAGCAAGGAGAAAGCCATGAACGCTGGCTTGTAGCCTGAGGAAAAGGAAGATGGTGGACAGTCACTCTACTGTCCACATAGGGAGCATCTTAAGTCCACTGAGGAGGAAAAAATCAAATTCCAGAACTGATGACCATGGAACTTTTGGAGTCTGTTCATGCCGAGAGGATCTAGGCATGGTGAGCAAGTCTCTCACCAGGGGCCAACCAGCATTATGCATCTTCAGATGAAGGCTGAAAGACAGAAGCCAGTGGAGCATCTGCCTACCAGCCACTCCATCCATCCATCCATCCATCCATTCTTGCTTTCATCCAGTGTATATTTTATAAGTGCCTGCTCAGTGCCAGGCATTGTTCTAGGCACTAAGGACACAATAGTGAACAAAACGAATGAAATATTTGCTCTCACTGAGGCTTCCATTCCAATGGGAGGAGGAATAGACAAAAAACAAGATCCATAAAAAGGGTATATATGCAGCCAGGCGCCGTGACTCACGCCTGTAATCCCAGCACTTTAGGAGGCTGAGGCAGGCAGATCACCTGAGATCAGGAGCTCGAGACCAGCTTGGCCAACATGGTGAAACCCCGTCTCTACCAAAAATACAAAAATTAGCCAGGGGTGGTGGCGGGCACTTGCAATTCCAGCTACTCAGGAGGTTGAGGCAGGAGAATCGCTTGAACCTGGGAGGCAGAAGTTGCAGTGAGCCGAGGTTGCGCCACTGCACCCCAGCCTGGGCAACAGAGGGATACTCCGTCAAAAAAAAAAAAAAGATGATGATGATGATGCTATGGGTTTTGGACTGCCCAGTGGACCACTGGGGCTGCAGGAGGCTGTAAGGAGGAGCAGGTGTGGGGGCAGGTTCAGGCCGCACTGAGTTTCTGCTGTCTACTGGACATCTAAGGTCATCTTTCAAGTGTGGCTCACAGCAGGCCTTCCTCAGGTCGTTGGATCTCTTCTCTTCTGTTTATCCGGCCCCTTGGTGTCCTCGCCCCACCTCATGGCTCTACATGCTGAACATTCCCGAAGGCGCAATGAGGCTGAAGAGGCAGCTGTGTTTCAGACGAGAGGCCCCGGACAGAGCTATGCATTTGGGCCCATGGACCCCAAGAGTAGATGGACCCCAAGATCTAGGAGACCAAGCCTAAAAGCGAAAACAACAGGTTAGATGCCTCTGCTTGCAGGGAAGTACCTGCACTACTGGGAAATGAGGCACAGCCTTCACTCTTGGCAACCAGGACACCTTATGCCCGGGACACGGAGCGGGGGAGGGGGGATGGGTTGGGGCGGGGTACGGAAGCTGTGCGTGTGCCAGGCAAACAAAGAGCAGGGTGCAGAGGCAAGGGCGGGGCCCCTGACGCAAAGGACCCCTCTCCAGTTTCCCGATTAGCTGGGTTCAAGCAAGGCCTGAGGGCTAAGGCAAGCTATTCCAGGCTGATTCAAAGCTGTAATTGCCAGTTATATATTTCTCTGATTGACTGAAAAACAATCAAATGAATGAATTCATGACTAAACAATTTATAGACAGACTCGGGAGGTGACACTCAAGCTGCCTCCTGACAGTAGGCTGCGAGTGAGTCAGGAGGGGCTGGAGAGCATTATTATTCTAGAAAGAAAGAAAGTCATTGGGGGGCAGCCATGTGGGGTGCACTGGGCGCACTGGTAGCTTGGTGTTACTGCGGCAGAGGGCAAGGAGCATTGAGCCTGGAGAGGTAGCTCAGAGAGGGGATGATAAACCACCACAAGGAACTTGGCCTTCATCTCTAGGCGCTGGAAACCCCACAAACGGTTTTCAGGAATAACAGAGTCCAATGTGCATTTTAAAGAAACCATTCAGGCAGTTCTGCGGAGAGCAAATTTGAATAGCATCGGGCAGGCAGTCGAGAGGCCTGGGAGTGGAGATGGGCTAGGAGGATGCTCCCACTGCGTCAGTGGCTTCCCCCACCCCCCAGCCCCAGTGGAATCCAATAGGCCAGGAATCTCTGGCCTTCCCCACATAGCCACTGTCAACCTGGGAGTCCTGGGAGAGATTTCATAAAAGGGGTCCCTGGGGGAGAAGGGTGGGGACCCACTGCTGGGGAAGCCTCATCTGTCAGTCCTCCTGGCAGCCGATGACAGCAGGGCCCCTTGGGAATGCAGATGACAAGGCGTCTCCAGGCAAAGCAGGAGGCTGAGAGGTGAGGCAGGAGGGGCCACGATTCTCCATTCTGCGCTGGCCAGCCCAGAAAGCAATCACAGGAACCAAGGCATTTTCATTCCCAGCAAAAGTGGGTCACTGGGAAGAGAGGCACCCCAATTCCAGATGAAAGTTTTGATCTTCCCCAAAAAGGGAAGGCCTGTTCTTCAGGCCCCTGCAGCTCAAAGGGAAGATCCAGGGCTGTCTAGAGCCCTTGGATGTGCATTCCCTGCACCCACCCTCTGTCACCCCACCCTGCCTGCTGGCTCTGTGTGCTGGGCAGATGGATAATAAGTTCACAAATCAACACATCAGAGCTGACTAAGAAAAGGCAAACCAGGGAAACTGAGGCCTAGCCAACTGCAGCTGAACTCCATGCTGAGAATTGAGGCCTAGGCTCTGGCCCGCAGAGAAACCATCCCTCTCCCCGCGAGCACAGCCCCACTCAGGGCCCCTTGCTCCTTTCTCACTGTTATTCTTTGTTTTCCACAAGGATTCCTTGCACTGGTTCTAAGGCCCCAGTGCTGGTGTTAGCTCGGGTCTACACTACAGGCCTGGGAGATTAAAGAACTTTCCCAAATCCCCCAGCAAATCAGAGTAGCGCTGGTGTAGCCAAGATTCCCAAGCAGAGAGGAGAGAGCAAATCCCATCCAGGCACCAGGGAACCCTCTCTCCGGGTCTCTCAAGGCCTCTGAAAGCCACGGGCTGGCCAGCGAGAGACCTCATTAAAAGCACTCGGTGGCCTGCGTTTGCTGCAAACCCATTAAACAGCCAACATAATCCATTCATACATAAAAATAAGGGAAGGGGAAGGAGCGTGGTCCCACAGGATGTGTGTCTGGGAGAAACCGGTTCCATAAAAATCCAAACAGAAACGAAGTTCACGGGGAGGTTTTGGCTGCAGTCGTGTTTTGGCTTCTGGAAATTCCAGCTAGGAAAAGCTTCCCTTTGTGGCCCGTTTGGAAGCACTCCGGCTGGGATTCACAGAAACAAGGGAGAAGTGAGGGGGTCCCTGGTCTCTTTGCTGACCACCCCGAGGCTAAGGAATTATTCTAGAAACCTGCGGTATTTGTTGAAAAGGGCCAGTTAGGGTCCCAGTGGCAGTTCAGAGGGCTGGATTATGGGGCGAGGGCAAGGTACTAGTTAACACAGACCTACCTCGGCCACCCCAAAGCCAGGCCACTAGGCTGGGTGTCCACAACAGCTGTGGCCATGGAGACACTCCCAGAGCTTTGGAAAAGGAAGGAAGACTCCAAGATTTAAATAACTCAGGCAGCAGGATCCCTGTTCTTCCCATGGGAAACTATTTCACAGGCCAAGAAACCCCACCATAGGGACCCTTTTCTACAACCTTCACTGAGGCCAGCAGGCCCACCATGTGTACTCAAGAACAGATGCATGTCATCTTGCAGAAGAGAAGGTTAGGAACTGTTGGATTATTTTTTTTTAATAAGCTGGTAAACCAGTATTTTTATTCTCTGTCATCTAAAAAAAAAAAAAAAAAAACAGAAGAATGCAGCTAGTTTCTTAAATTAGAGATCTGTTGTGTAATTAGTCCATTTTATCTTCTGCGAGTTGTTGCTGTTTTCCCTCTGTGGTTTCCAGAAATGTCATTGGCTGGGCTTAAAAGTAGGGTTTTTTTTTTCTTCCAGAGAAAAATTCTATAAATATTTTCTCCCTTTTAGCATGTTTTAAATTTGAACGACATATTGTAAAGATAGCAAGAGTTATGAAAGCCTCTCTTGGCCGCCAATGAAATGCAGTGGGAAAACTGATTAGAGAGGGAACTTCTGCCCACAGAGAATGCAGTTGGGCCCTCCTCAGAGGGGTTCACGAGCCAGAGTACCCCAGCTTCCTCTGCTCACTGGTACTCAGGCTTGGGAACTGGAAAGAAGGGGAGGCCACTCTCAAGGTGGGCAGGCAGGCTATACTTGAGGAACTGGTGTCCCTTGCTAATGGTCCACCTTTAGTGATTAATTTCTTTGGATGGGATTTTAGGCATGAATTTGACATAGTCAGGTATATGTTACTGGTTTTCCATGTTAAAATGCATACCCTTTTCTCCAACAAAGGTATACAGGTATACCATATGTGAGTAAAAACTTATGTAAAGGGATCTTCATGACAGGATGATTTGTAACTAAAATGACCAGAAACAACCTGAGTTAAAATCCATTGATAGGAGACTGGTTAAACAAACTCTGGCATAGCCATAAAAGATGTTACGCTGCCATTAAAGAGAATGCAATGGAACTATAGATATTGGTGCAGAATGTTGGGTGAGATTATGCTGTTAAGTGAAAAAACAGGAAATAGGGAATTTTATGGTATGTTTATGATACGCCATCATGTGCCTTTTTAAAAAGGACATATGTGTAACCTTGTGTTAGAAGTTGGCAGCTGGGGTAGCCTTCAAGAAGGAAAATAGAGCCAGGAGGGGGACTTGATTTTTACTATACACACTGTTCTCCTGTTGTACAGTCCACTCACAGTGCTATCACTTGCCTTTTTAAAAAAGAACACATTTTTATATAATCATATACATATAGCCTTGTATATATGCCTCAATTATCTTGGGAGGCATATATAAGAAGTTGGGAGGCTGGGTGAGGTGGCTGACACCTGTAACCCCAGCACTTTGGGAGGCCAAGGCAGGAGGATCACCTGAGGTCAGGAGCTTGAGACCAGCCTGGCCAACATGGTGAAACCCTGTCTCTACTAAAAATACAAAAATTAGCCAGGCATGGTGGTGCACGCCTGTGATCCCAGCTGCTCGGGAGGCTGAGGCAGGAGAATTGCTTGAACCTGGGAGCCAGAGGTTGCAGTGAGCCGAGATTGTGCCACTGCACTCCCGCCTGGGCGACAGAGCAAGACACTGTCTCAACAACAACAAAAAGAAGTTGGGGGAGGCGGGGCTGGGTATAGTAGCTCATGGCTGTAATCCCAACACTTTGGGAGACCAAGGCAGGCAGATCACTTGAGGTCAGGAGTTCAAGACCAGTCTAGGCAACATGGTGAAACCCTATTTCTACTAAAATTACAAAAATTAGCCAGGCGTGGTGGCAGGTGTCTGTAATCCCAGCTACTCAGGAGGCTAAGGCAGGAAAATTGCTTGAACTTGAGAAGTGGAAGTTGCAGTGAGCCGAGATTGTATCGCTGCACCCCAGGTTGGGCAACAGAGCAAGACTCTGCCTCAAAAAAAAAAAAAAAAAAAAGGAAGTTGGGGCAACATAGAGAAACATCTCTTGATTCTAAGGTATGCCCTTGAAGTAATTCGACATTTGAAAGAGGCTGTTCAGCCGGGTGCAATGGCCCACGCCTGTAATCTCAGCACGTTAGGAGGCTGAAGCAGGAAGATTGCTTGAGTCCAGGAGTTCAAGATCAGCCTGGGCAACATAGCGAGACGTCATCTCTATAAATAAAAAAAAATCAGCCAGGCGTAGGGGCTCATGTCTGTGGTCCCAGCTACTCGGGAGGCTAAAGTGGGAGGATCACTTGAGCCACACCACTGCACTCCAGCCTAGGCAACAGAGTGAGATCCTGTCTCAAAAAAAAAAAAGAGAGAGAGAGAGAAAGGCTATTCTGGCAATGATTCTAGATGGGTGGGCTGATCCCTCAGAAGGTGGGAGAATAAATTCTATTCTGTATGACTTTGGATCCACATAGAGAACATGGGTTAATGCTCCCAGCCATATGTTCCCAAAGGCCCCCTGGTATGTCCTATTCTGTGCCCACAAAACCCCATGTCTACTGCTATTGCTGCATATTAGGAATCGGATTTCTTTGCCTGTCTCCAACCGTGGACAGGATGTTCGCTGCAGTCAGGGATGGGTTTATCCCTCTTTGCAGCCCCAGGACTCAGCTCAGAGCCTGTGGCTTAGAAGTAGGTGCTAGCATCAGTTAGATCTGGGCACAGCTATGAGACTTCAGGACTCAGAGCCTCAGCTTCCTCATCTGTAAAATGGGAAGAGTACTAAATCTTCTTCCTAATGCTGGTTATAAAGATGACATCAGATAACAAGTCTGCTGGGCGCATGGTGGGGGCTTAGTGATAATAGCTTAGTCTAAGATAATATCTCAGTAAATGTTTATTGAACGAATAAATTCCACCCATGAGGTTGAGGTGGGTTAAAATGCAAATACCTGGCCTGGCACAGTGGCCCCCGCCTGTAATCCCAGCACTTTAGAAGGCCGAGGCGGGAGGATCACTTGAGGGCAGGAGTTCAAGACCAGCCTGGGCAACATGGTGAAACCCTATCTACTAAAAACACAAAAAATTAGCTGAATGTGGTGGCACATGCCTGTAGGCCCAGCTACTTGGGAGGCTGAGGTGCGAGGATCGCTTGAACCTGGGAGGTGGAGGTTGCAGTGAGCCGAGATCGAGCCACTGCACTCCAGCCTGGGTAACAGAGCGAGACCCTGTCTCAAAAAAAGCAGATACTCCCGACACTAACACTTTCAGACCCTGTTGCCAGTTAAGAATAAATTTATCAGATAAGTTCTCTCCCAGCGTCTGTGGCTGCCTGAGAACACCTTGCACCTGAAGAAAGATGGTGGGCAAACAAGGAAGAGCAAGGAGGAAGTACTTGCCAAGGATGAGAGACAAAGCACCCAGGAAAAGTCACAGCAGCTACATCTCTGAGCACCTGCCATGTGGCTGGCATTGTGCCCAGCTCTATTAAAAAAAAAAAAAAAAAAGACGACAACCAGGCACGGTGGCTCATGCCTGTAATCCCAGCACTTTGGGAGGCCAAGGCAGTCAGATCATTTGAGGTCAGGAGTTCAAGACCAACCTGCTCAACGTGGTGAGACCCCATCTCTACTAAAATACAAAAATTAGCTGGGTATGGTAGCAGACACCTGTAATCTCTGCTACTCGGGAGGCTGAGGTGGGAGAATTGCTTGAACCCAGGAGGTGGAGGTTGCAGTGAGCCAAGATGGCGCCATTGCACTCCAGCCTGGGAGAGAGTGTGAGACTCCCTCTCAAAAAAAAAAAAAAAAAAAAAATTAAAATTTGAAAACAAAAAATACATGAGATGGTGTCTTGCTATGTTGAGATCGGTCTCAAACTCCTGGGCTCAAGCAATTCTCCTGCCTTGGCCTCCCAAAGTGCTGGGATTCCAGGGGCCCAGCCTCAGCTCTTACAAGTGCTATCCAATTGAAGCCTCCCAGTAACCCTGGAAGGAATCTCCTATTGTCCCCATTTTCCAGACCAGAAGACTGGGGAGCCGGGAAGGAAAATAACTCACAAAAGTATGGAGCCAAAATTTGAACCCAGTTCCATCTGACTCCAAAACTCATGCTGTCACCCAGCCTTGCCAGCCTGCCTACTGGTGGGCCTCCTGGTGGCTCTGTATAGCCTGGGCCTTATATATGCCAGTCGCTTAGGTCTGTCACACCCCAGAGTGTTGGTTTACTGAGAGCCAGGGAAATCTTCATGCCAAAGGGGTCTGAAAACCTCTCAGTCACGGATGAAAAACAAATCTGTGTATGTCCATTTGGGGCTCGTGTGGCTGGTGGTGGCCAGGCCCTGGGGAGCGCCCCTTCTCTGAGCCATCACCAGGAGGCAGGCAGCCTCTTCCATGGCTCTTTCCCTTCCACATTCTGGAGGCCACTGACTGTGGGGACAACACTAAGCTCTCCAAGAGGAACGGACTCAACTGCAGGGGGTTCAGTGACTCTCCTCCAGCCAGGCCCTCCCAGGAAGAACCTGTGGCTGTACAACCCTCCACCCCCCAGTGCCATCATGCCAAGGTTTTGCCCGGTGTGGACCTGGGTGCAGAGAGCAGCCGGTGAATGGCAAAAAAAAAGGGGCCTGCAGTCAATAGGGCCTGCCTGTAACTCCCCATACAGAGAGGACCTCACTCGGGCCATCGGAGAGTGTGCTGGTACTGCCTGGAGCAGCCCAGGCAGCCAGGAAACAGCCTTCTTAGGGGGCTGTGCAGCCTGCCTGCAGGGCCAGGTCTCTCCAGCCTGCCAGGAGCCGGTGGCCCAGCACTGGCAGGAGACTCTCCTGACCTGCCCCAGCAAGCCCACAGGGGAAGGCTCAAGCTGCTAAAATGGCACTAGCAGGAGGGAAGTAATGGGCACTGGGATTCTTGACAACATTTCCATTTAGGCTGGTTCCGCGTTTCCCTCAAGCAAAGGTTGTGCTGTTTCTAGCACCTGAGCTCCTAGAGGAGAGCGAAACATCTCTGCTCAGTGCCTGGCTGCGGAGGGAGGGGTAAGACACACAGAGCCTACTGGAGGGTGGGGGAGGGGAAAGGGGCAGGACAGTCACCTGTGCCCAGGAGAACCATCTGCCTGGTCACTCTTAGCCCAACAAATGGCCAAAAAAAGATGAGCTTCTGAGTGACCCTGACAGCTGAAAGTGGCCAAGGCTGAAGTCCATGGTAGAAAGCCAGAACTTTGACATCTGCTAGCTTACAGGTCAACGTTGCATTCTCTCTCTCTCTTTCTCTCTCTCTCTCTCTCTCTCTCTCTCTCTCTCTCTCTCTCTCTCTGTAGTCAGGAACAGCACTGGAAGCCAACAGGCCAGATGGAGTTAGCCCTGAAGTCAAACTTTCAGAAAGAAAAATGTCTTAGTCCTCAAGGTGAGTGTGCCAATTGCCTACCAGCAGAAGATCAATTGGTCATAGTGGACCCCAGACTGCACAGGCTTTGGAAACAGTCTGCTGTTTAGAGAGTAGTCTAGGTTCACTTTGGAGGGCTTCTGGAGACCTGCTTCCGTGTCCTCTTTGTCCCCCACCCCACCCAACCGCCTCTGCCAGCCTGCCCCTTAGCAAACTCAATCCTTAAGTGTTGAAGCATACTAGGGTTCCTTGGTTCTTAAGATAATTCGTGATCCCTCAGGTGTGGCATTAAAAGCAAAGGTTCTAGATTTGGACAAATTTAGGTTTGAATCCCAGTTCTGCTGTCTACTAGCTGTGGACTTTGGGTAAGTTATTTGAGTTCTCTGGGCTTCACTTTCCTTATCTGAAAAATGAAACTAATAGTAATACTTATGCAGGGTGGCATTGTAAAGTTTAAAGAACAGAAGTGAAGTGTTCAGGGTTTAGCCCAGTGCCCAGCACATAGTAGACACTCAACAAATGTTGATACCTCCAGCACCCCAGAATTCTGGCCTGGGACAATCCGGGGCGGGCTGGCTGAAGTTCAAAGCAGCAAGACGGCTGCCAAAATGTAATCTACTCACTGGCTGATTCTCCAAAATACCCTCCCAGTCTATGCGTCCTGGGCTCTGTCCCTAAGAGGAAGCCAGACCCTTCTGCTCACCAGCTTGTCCCCCTGCACCTTCCTGATTGAAGCCACATTCCACATCATGCCTGTACATCTTCCCCTCTCCCTTCAGACCCAGGTAGAGGCTCTCCCTGAGCCCCCAGTGGGGAGGGGCACCCATTAGTGGAGTGCAGAGACACTGGGCTCCTGACCTCAGCACACACAGGTGATGCTCCGAGGGGGCTGCGCTCAGACACATCTTGAGGGAAACCACAAGACTGAGCCATTGTGCTTATTGGTGCCATAAATCACCAACGTTCCCATCTTGCTGCACCTCCCTGCCCCCGCTCCCTTCCAGCTAAGCTGTCCCAGGGCCCCACCCCCACAACCGCCTCCGCCACCACCACCACCACCGAAGCCTGCATGACTCCCCAACTCGGGGACCAGAGTCAACCGCTCACTTACAAGCAGGAAGAGTTCTGCGGAGTTTATTTTTTCTTCTTCTTTTTCAAAAATCTGAACTGCCTTTGTTCCTGAACAATGAGGAGTGTGCAGCTATGCAAGGTGAGGGGCCGGGGTGGGGTGGGGTGGAGTGAGAACAAGGGCTTGGGGGGTCGAGGGCAGGCCTAGAGATCTTGGATGCTCGGCAAGCCGGGGCCAGTGCTCCCATGAACTCTGGCCCCTGGCCAGCCCTCCTCAAAGCTGAGATGACTTCCTGGCTTCTGTATCCAGAACACGTTCTCTATTACTCTGTTCACAGCCCTTTTTTCAAAAAGGTAACGGAGTTTCACTCAGCCTAACTGAACACAGGCCTGGTCCCTGCAGCATCGAAGAAGCCAGGGGTAGCATCTTTGACCAAGTCATCCACTGACCTCCATGGTCTGTCAACTTTCGTGCTTCCTACCTGCGTGTCACCTCTGGGGGTCCCTTCCCTCCACGAACGTTGCCATCAGGTGGTCTTCCTGATTTCCTCTGCTTCAGCAAAGGCCTTCTTTTCTACTCAAGACCTGGCTTCCTGATCTGCACAGAGGAGACTCTCCAGATGTGTCCTGGAAAATCCCCCAAAAGAAGGGGAAAAGGTCCCAATCAAAGCCAAACCAAGAAAGAGGAAAAAGAGGAAGGAGGAAATTGTCATGGGATGAGATTTTGTCACATATCTGTAATTAAAGGTCCTCGTATATGTGCATACACAAACACACTCACATATATGCATAACACGGTTAACAAATACTAAGACCTTAACAGTGGCCATCTCTAGGAAAAATGGGGTTATGGGTGACTTTGATTCGTCTCTATCCTAGCTCTCCTCTTACTAGCTGTGTGATTAGGGCAGGTTAGCTAGCCTCTCAGTTACTCAGTTTCTTCACCTGTAAAATGGGGCCATCATTCTTCTCAGTGTACTATATTGTGAAGATTAAGTGAGATTATACATATCAAGATCTCAGAACAGTGCCAGGCACATGTTAGTAGAGGCTGAGCATTTACCAAAAATCTGAAATGCTCCAACGTCCAAAACTTTCTGAATGCCAACATGACACCACAAGTAGGAAATTCTACACCTGACCCCATGTGATGGCTCACAGTCAAAAGACGGTCAAAACTTTGTTTCGTGAACAAAATTATTAATAATATTGTATAAAATTACCTTCAGGCTATTCATGTAAGGTGTATATGAAACATTAATAAATTTTGTGTTTAAACTTGGGCCCCAACCCCAAGGTATGTCATCACTGCATATGCATATATTCCAAAATCCAAAAAAAAAAATCCAAAATCCAAAACACTTCTGATCCCAGGATTTAGGATAAGCGATATGCAACTTGTAACAGAATCAATAAATACAACAACTATAATATTTCTCCCTGTCTCTTTAGCCTTTTGCAAAGGGTATGCATTGCTTGTAAATTTTTTTAAATGTTGTTTTGCTTTAATTCAAAAAGTAGCCAGTGCAGGGGCTCACGCCTGTAATCTCAGCACTTTGGGAGGCCAAGGCGGGCGGATCACGAGGTTAGGAGATCGAGACCAGCCTGACAAACATGGTAAAAGCCCATCTCTACTAAAAATACAAAAATTAGCCAGGCGTGGTGGCGCATGCCTGTAATCCCAGCTACTCAGGAGGCTGAGGCAGGAGAATTCCTCAAACCTGGGAGGCAGAGGTTGCAGTGAGCCAAGATGGCACCACTGTAATCCAGCCTGGGCAACAGAGTGAAACTCCATCATAAAAAATAAATTAATTAAAAAAAAAACAGTAATGTGTGCTTATTTTAAAAAGCAAACAATTCCCAGAAAAAAAAAAAAAAAAGATGAAACTCGCCCATCACTCTCCTTCCTGATACAGCTTTTCTCCCTAGAGGACCACGCCTGCAGCCTGGCCAAAGGGGTTCATGGCCTTTCTCTCTGCGCTAATAAACACACACATGGATTGTTGTGTACAAATGAACTCAGGCTATATACATGGATTTGCGATTGGCTTTTCTTCACTTCATTTCTGGAAGGACATTCTATCTCGGTCCATATTATTCTTTTTAATAGTATTTCATGACATGGATGTTGCTTGTTTATGTAACCATCCCCTTCTACTGCACATATAGGTTGCTTCCAAATTTTTATCATAAAACAATGACGCTGTAAACATCCCTGGATATATGCCTGTCTGCTCATGTTGGTTTGAAGGAATGAGACCTAAAAGTAGAAATTCTGGGCCAAAGGCTATGACCACATTTAAATGCATAGATATGGTAGAATTGTTCTCCAAAGAGGCTGCCCCAGCTTAAATCCTCACAGGCAGCATGAGTGTGCCTCTTTCTTTTTTTTCTTTTTTTCTTTTTTGAGACAGAGTCTGGCTTTGTCACCCAGGCTGGAGTGCAGTGGCGCAATCTCAGCTCACTGTGACCTCCGCCTCCCAGGCTAAAGAAATTCTCCTGCCTCAACCTCCCAAGTAACTGGGACTACAGGCATGTACCACCACACCAGGCTGATTTTTGTCTTTTTAGTAGAGACAGGGTTCTACCATGTAGAATTGCTTGAACCCAGGAGGTGGAGGTTGCAGTGCGCCAAGATCGTACCACTGCACTCCAGACAGAGCGAGACTCCTTCTCAAAAAAAAAAGAAAGAAAGAAAGGAGCTGGATGTGGTGGCTCATGCTTATAACCTCAGTACTTTGGGAGGCTGAGGCGGGAGGATTTCTTGAGGCCAGGAATTGAAGACCAGCCTGGGCAACATAGCAATAAACAGGTTTCTACAAAAAAGAAAGAAAGATAAAAAGAAAGGCCCTCTGCATAGACACACACACGCACACACACACACACACACACCCCAGCTGTGTGTGTGAAGCAAACAACCATCTTAGTACCTGGGGGAAAAAGTACAGGGTGAACCTGGGTGTGATGCCCAGGTCAAGAGGCCTGGGGCCCCCTAGTCAGTGGTGTGCCAGGAGGTTCCTGCAGGCTGGGTCAGTGCCCCCAAACCAGGTGTCAGCTAGAAAAGGGGGAATCTGGCCATCTTTCTGGCTCAGGCTTCCACCTTCTTGCCTAGCAGGCAGGAGTCAGTCAATCATGAACATACCCCTGGCAAGTCACACTGCCAGTGGTACACTGCCAGGCAGGAGGACCCCACAGCTAGACTTGGGCTTGGCAGGGGACTTGTCCACAGACCTAGCATTCCAGGCCACAGACTGAGAGGGAAGGTAAACCCAGACACCAGGAATGCAGTCTGCTCCCGCAAAATGCTGCTGCAAGCCGCCCAGATCCCCGTCATAAAAGCTTAACGCAATTACGCAGGAACGAGCGACTTCCGGTCTGAGTCAAGATGAAGGCATTCTAATACGGCCAGGCCCCCCACTGGAAGACTGACTTGGCTTCCAGATCCTCCTCCCCGCCTAGCCCACCCAAAGCCTACGGGGGCCCAGGACTGATCTCCAAAACAAAGGTCCCGCCCACAGCAGAGCGGAGGGGCTGGGGACTGCCTGAGCACCACCCAAACAGTGTGGCCCATCTATCACCCACCATTTATGGGGCTTGCCATGGGCCCTGAACTTGTCTTCAAAAAGCCTCCAAGCTTTTCCAGTGAGCATATGCATGAATAGATAAGGAAGGAAGGTGCAGGTTAGCCTAATGCAGCCTTGGGAGGGCCAGGAAAGTTCTGGAGTTTACTAGTGGGGGAGTAAGAAAGGTGTGCCTAGCAGGAGATCCAATGGATACAAAGCAATGGTGGATCAGGGAGGCCAAAGTGAATGAGCCCGATGGAAAGGTGCAGAGGGGCTGGGGAGGGGAGCAGGCACAGCGCAGGCTGCCTGAGTATGTCGGCATCACCAACCGCAGAGGGAGGGACCAGAACTCAGACAGACACTGCCTCTCTTGTGATCATCTCCTTTTCAGCTCATCCTCCCCATTACACCCCCAAAAAATCCACTCCATCCCCTGAGATAGGCCAGGTGTAGAGTGCCCCCTATAACTGGTCATAGCCTGTGGACAGTTCTTCCCCAAAACCTGCCTGAAGACTCTAAAGGTTTCTCCTCTGCATGCCAGTCTCCATGTTCTGCTCTGGTGACACGGCAGTGAATGGAACAGGCTTGGTCCCCACACTGGTGGAGCTTACATTATGGTGGGGGAGACAGAAACTCAACAACTAAACATGCAAAAGCACCTACAATTAGAAGCTATGGAAAGTATGATGGGGGAATAGTCATGGAAACAATGGAGGAATAGAACAGGGACCTGCTTCAGATGGTGGGTGGCATTGACATTTCAGCCAGGAGCTACAGCTAGCCAGGGGGAGAAAAGGGAGAATAGCAGATGTAGAGTGGCAGAGGAAGGAAAAAGTTTGGAACTTTGAGGAGACTAACAAAAAAGCCAGAGTAGCAGGGGCCAAGAGAGCAAGGAGGAAGGGACATGTGGCCGGGGGTGTCTTTGAAAGCACACTCTTCCACAATGTGACTTTGGCATTCTTCCTCCAATGAAGAGTGGGGGTCTATGTCCCCTTCCCCTGAATCCAAGTGGAAGTAACACCATGCGATTTTTTTTTTTTTTTTTTTTGAGACAGAGTCTTGCTCTGTCACCTAGGCTGGAGTGCAGTGGCACAATCCTGGCTCATTGCAACCTCCGCGTCCGCATCCCAGGTTCAAGAAATTCTCCTGTCTCAGCCTCCCCGAGTAGCTGGGATTACAGGTGTGTGCCACCATGCCTGGCTCATTTTTGTATTTTTAGTAGATATGGGGTTTCAACATGTTGGCCAAGCTGGTCTCGAACTCCTGACCTCAGGTGATCTGGCCACCTCAGCCTCCCAAAGTGCTGGATTACAGGCGTGAGTCATTGTGCCTGGCCGACTTTCAAGGCTAGGTCAGAAAGGAAAATCAGCTTGGACCTTTTTCACTGAACATAGGTGCTTGGGTCCCTGGGCCACCACTAAAGAAATATAACTGCTCTGAAGCTGCCATGCTGTGAGGAAGCCCAACACAAACGGAGAGGTCAGCGTAGGTGCTCTAATCAGCAGCCCTAGTCTTCAAGTCATCCCACATGATGTGCCTGCCATGTGAGAGCACAAGCCTTAGGATGGCCCCAGTCCCCAGCCTTTGAGGCTTCCAGCTGAAGCCCTGGACATCATGGAGCAGGGATAAGCTGTTCCCGTGATGCCCTGTGCAAATTCCTGGCCCATAAAATCTATCAGCATAAGAAAATGGTGGTGGTTTTATGCTGCTAAGTTTGGGGTGCTTTGCTCTACAGCAGCTGTAACTGGAACAAGGCTGAAGATGTGATT
Organism: Trachypithecus francoisi; assembly: GCF_009764315.1. Lineage (NCBI taxonomy): Eukaryota > Metazoa > Chordata > Mammalia > Primates > Cercopithecidae > Trachypithecus > Trachypithecus francoisi. The sequence goes on from NW_022681471.1 coordinate 98,337,916, forward strand.
GAAGAGGCAGGGAGGACCTAGAGCACCTAGATTTTATGGGCCACATGGGCATGCTGTGCACATGCACTCGGAAGTCACTGAAGGGCAGTGGGCAGGAGAGCGGATGATCAGATTTGCCTTTGCTTATCAGTTTTTCGAGGTCTCTCATGCTGCACTGTGGAGAATGGATTGGAGGAGTAAAAGTGGGAGACCCAGTGACTGGCTGATACAGTGGTTCTGGAGAGAGAGGAAGGGGACTGGATGAGGAAGGGACAATGGCCATGGCGATGAGTGGATGGGCTTGAGAGATTTGCTGCAGGTAAATCTGGGATTAGAGCTGAGTTGAATAAGGTATCAAGGATGGCCCCCAGATTTATAGAAAGAGCCACTGGAGCCCTGGAGAAGCCATCGACGATGGTGGGAAACACTAGAGAAGTAGGTTAGGGCTGAGGGTGTGGAGATCAGGTGTTCCACTTTGGACATGTGGAGTTTGTGACACCAGTGAAACCACCACATGGGATGTCAGTAGGCAGATAGGCTGTGGCATTTGGAATTCTGGGAAGAGGTCTAGTCTCCAGTTATTAGTAAATGGACAGCATTTTAAAAGCCATGACAGAGCCTGGTCAACATAGGGAGACCCCATCGCTAGAGAAAAATCAAAAAGTTAGTTGGTTGTGGTGGCACGTGCCTGTGGTCCCAGCTACTCAGGAGGCTGAGGAGGGAGGATCACAGAAGCTCAGGAAGTCAAGGCTGCAGTGAGCTGTGATTGCACCACTGTACTCCAGCCTGGGCAACAGAGCCAGACTCTGCCTCAAAAATAAACAAATAAATAGTCATGAGAGGAAATGAGATCATCGGGAGAGAGGGGCCAAGATAGGAACACAAGGGTCCAAGGACTGAGCCCTACGACAGATCAACTCACAGAGGTTGGCCAAGGAGGAGGTCAAGGAAGAGAGACAAAGAGGGAGCCACCGAGGCCCCTGAGGGAAACCCAGACACAGTGGAGTCCTGGAAGCCAAGTCAAGAGACAGTTTCAAAATGAAAAGGGTCATCATAGACACTCTACTGACATTCCATACATGGGACCTTTCACACAGAAACGCAGACTGCCAGCTGGGCGCGGTGGCTCATGCCTGTTATGCCACCATTTTGGGAGGCCAAGGCAGGTGGATCACCTGAGATCAGGAGTTCAAGACCAGCGTGGCCAACATAGTGAAAACCCGTCTCTACTAAAAATACAAAAATTAGCTGGGCATGGTGGCACACGTCTGTAGTCCCAGCTACTTGGAAGTCTGGGGCAGGACAATCACTTGAACTCGGGAGACAGAGGTTGCAGTGAGCCCAGATCATGCCACTGCACAGCCTGGGCGACAGAGCAAGACTCCATCTCAAAAACAAAAAAGAAAAAGAAAAAGAAAAAGAAAAGAAATGAAACGAAACGCAGACTATCAGTTCACTGATTATGAAGTCATCCTTGCCACGGGGTTATTCTGGGTCACAGAAGGAGCTGCTTTGGATTCAAAGTCAACGGCTGGGCACGGTGGCTCACGCCTGTAATCCCAGCATCTTGGGAGGCCAAGATGGCCAGATCACCTGAGGTCAGGAGGTCGAGACCAGCCTTGCCAACATGGTAAAACCCTGTCTCTACTAAAAATACAAAAATTAGCCAGGTTTGGTGGTGCATGCCTATGATCCCAGCTACTCAGGAGGCTGAGGCAGGAGAATTGCTTGAACCTGGGAGGCGGAAGTTGCAGTGAACCAAGATGGCGCCAGAGAACTCCAGCCTGGGCAACAGAGCAAGACTCCATCTCAAAAAAAAAAATCAACAGCAAGAAAAGGAGGCCATTTCCCACTCAGGGTCCCCATGAGACACCTTCTTGAGAACTAGGAGCCCAACTTCAAGAAGCTTGTGGTCTAACTGAATAAACAAGGCCATGCAGTAAATGACAATAGCCACCTGGGTCAAAGACTGATCTGTTCTGCCTTCTTCCTCAATAGAATTACTCCCAAATTTTACCTGCGTATATAGCCACCTTGAACAAAGACTACATTTACAGCCTCCTTTGCAAGTAGATAGGGTCCAAGTTCTGGTCACTGAGTTGTAAAAGGAGTGTACTATTCCAGGAGTGTACTAGCACTCCTGGGAAGTGAGGAGCACAACAGAGGGCTTGTGAGCCCAGACACTGGCATGAGACTGTCTGAATTCAAATCTTGGCTCAACCACTTCCTAGCTATGTGATCTACCCAAGTTACTTAACCTCTCTGTGCCTTCCTTTCCTCATTTGTGAAATGGGGCTAATAATAGGAGCTACTTCATAGCGTTACATGAGAATTAGTGCACTGGTTTTTCTTTGTTTTTCGGGGGGTTTTTGCAGGGGGATTGTTTGGTTTGTTTGTTTTTGTTTTTTGGGGTTTTGTTTTTGTTTTTGTTTTTTGCAGGGAAGGGTTGTTTTGTTTTGCTTTTGAGACAGGATCTCACTCTGTCACCCAGGCTGCAGTGCAGTGGCACAATCAGAGTTCACTGCAGCCTCGAACTCCTGGGCTCAAGCAATCCTCCCATCTCAACCTCCTGAGTAGCTGAGACTATAGGCACACACCGCCACACCTAGTGAATTTGTTTAAATTTTGTGTAGAAATGGGGTCTCACTATGTTGCCCAAGCTCGTCATGAACTCCTGGCCTCAACTGATCCTCCAGCCTCAGCTTCCAGAAATGCTGGGATTATAGCCACTGCACCTAGCCCAAGTGCACTTGAAACAGCAATCAGCACACAGTAAATGATGCATAGGGATTTGCTGCTATTATTATTATTATTATTATTACTAACCCTAAAGGGAGGCAGCACCTCCTCCTTCCCTTTCCTCCTTCTCACGACCTGGAGTGAAGTCATGATGGCTGGATCTGGAGCAGGCCTCCTGGTGCATGACGTGATACTGGAAACCAAGGCTACACACAGCAGGCTGGGCTGGCCAGACACCTCTTGAAAAAGTGGAATGGAAAAGAGGAGCTCCTAAGATCGGCAGGTCAAAAGCCGAGAACGAACTAGATCACACTCGCCAACAAAATCCCAGCTCAGAGTCTCAGCTGCTCAAAAAGGGAGGTAGCTTCCACCCGAGAGTAATGGCAGAACAGAAAGGGAGAGCCAGTCTGTTCAGTCTCTGGAGGTTCTTAATTCAATGTCAGGAGGCGTGCAGGCTTGAGCAGGGAGTAGGGAGCCACTGAAGTTTGTGAGCCAAGGAGTGGCAGAACAAGAGCAGGCTCTGGGAGCTGGGCTGAAAGCAGCGAGCTGATAAATCAAAGGAAAGGAGACTCTGCACGGGGCAGCTGTCAGGGGCCACCATAAGAATCCAGGAAGGAAAAGAAAGGCTTCTCTGGTGGAAGAGTCACCAGACCTCAGTGACTTTCTCTTCTGCCACCATAGGCATGTTTGTAAATCACAACTTATTATTTCCAAGCCCCACCCCATATCTGGGACTGCTCCAGGCTCCTCCTGCATCCTAAGAAGTCAGCAAAGCTTCCAACCCAAGGTTACTGGCCCTGGCAGCTTGGAATAGACAAGGAATCCGATGCCACGGCTGCATCAACCTCCTGAGCCAGGGTTTGGCGGAAGTGATAGATGGGCCTCCCGGTGTTGGGAGCGAAGGTGCCTGCCTCCTGGGTTGTGGATAGGGGCAAAACTGGATCTGCATGTTACTGGCTTTGTATCCCCTGCAGGGCCTTAACTTTCAGCCCATTGGTGGTGAGGAATGGAATAAACAAAACCTCAACAAAAAACGGGAGGAAGACTATTGTGACACACAGCACAACTCACACTCACAGAGATGATGTGGGGTAAAAGGAGCTAGACCCAAGGACAGGGGCAGTGGCTCACGCCTATAATCCCAGCATTTTAGGAAGCCAAGATGGGAAGAGTGCTTGAGGCAGGAGTTTGAGACCAGCCTGGACGATAAAGAAAGATGCTCTCTACAAAAAAATTTTCGAATTAGCTGGGCATGGTGGCACACACCCATAGTTTCAGTTACTCAGGAGGCTGAAGTGGGAGGATTTCTTGAGCTCAGGAGGTAAAGGCTGTAGTGAGCCATGACTGTACCACTGCACTCCAGCCTGGGTAACAGAGCAAGACCCAGTCTTTGAAAAAAAAAAAAAAAAAGCAGGATGCAGAAGCAAACAGTGCTGGATGATTCCATTTTACAGTTAAAAGCTAGCACTCAGTCTCTGGTGATACAGGTCTATGGTGATAGAGGAATAGTGGTTGCCTCTGCGGGTGGGAGTACTAACAAGAAAGGGCACCAGGGACCTTCCGGAATGAGGGCAAGTTCTCTGATATGATTTTTATCGGAGGTATAGACCTACGTAAAAATTTATCGGCTGGGCGCAGTGGCTCATGCCTGTAATCCCAACACTTTGGAAGGCCAAGGCGGCCCGATCATCTGAGGTCAGGAGTTTGAGACCAGCCTGGCCAACACGGTGCAACCCCGTCTCTACTAAAAATACAAAAATTAGCTGGGCGTGGTGGCGGGCTCCTGTAATCCCAACTACCAGGGAGGCTGAGGCAGGAGTATTGCTTGAACCCGGGAGGCAGAGTTTGCAGTGAGCCGAGATTGCACCACTGCACTCCAACCTGGGCGACCGAGTAAGACTCCGTCTCAAACAAACAAAAAAAATTTATCAAGCTGCACATTTAGTACACTGGAAGCTGATCTTTATGTCTCAAGGAAAAAGAAAAAATACAGAAAAGAGGCTCAGTAAGGGTACCACAAAAGGTTTATTAGGGGTACCACTGCCCCTTTCCCCTTAGAGTGGCACATGCCCTTAGAGTGGGAAGGGGGCAGTGGTACCCCTTATGAACCTTTTATTTTTTCTCAAAGTCCTGTGCAGAAGCTTCAGCCACTCTGCCAAGCTCCGCCAGGCCCCTCTCCTGCAGTCCCTCTATTAGCGTAGCTCTCCTTGGCTGAAATGCAATTAGGAGAAAACAATGTCTGTGGCCCAGATGCCACGGCGGAAGTGACCAGGAAGAAGGGGAGGGGGATCAGGGAGGACCCACTGGGAGTCTCCGGGAGCTGCCTGGGAGAAGAGAAAGCAGATGCGAGGCTGAGCTGTGCCAGCCAACTATGCCCCTACCAACAGATGCAGCTCTTTGCTGGGGCCCAGGGAAAACCGTCACTGAGCCTAGGAGCTCAAGGCCTTGGAGGGGGAGATGAAGTGGAAGCCACACTGTCACAGGCTCTCCAGCCTCTCCGCTGAGGTGGAAGACAGGAAGTGTTAAACATAACTAAATGAGAGTAGCGAAAGGAAGGAGCGATAACAAAGGCAGAGGGAAAGGCAAACAAGACCAACAGCTAGAAACCAGGCATGTCTCTGGCTGTAATCTGAAGTGCTCCTGGCTCCTGTCTGTACAAAGATGCTTCTGGAGCCTAGGCGCGTGGGAGAACGCAGGTACCCTGCCAAGCACCAAACTGAAACAACCCCAAATTGCCCAAATACTCCAACCCCATTTGCCCCACCAACTTCCACTGCAAAAATGGCTGCTGCATTTTCGTGGAGTCTCAGACCCCTGATATTCTTGCTTGTCTTAAACCCATGTCCAATATGGGAGATATTGAACTTACTAAATTGCTGAGACTGAATCGTGCCGTTTCAGCCTTTCCAATTAATATAGATATCTCCAGATCAGTCAGCTCCAGAAAAATCAAAATTCCAGATACTGACATCCTAGAAGGGCTCCCCCAAAGCAGACTCTGATATAGGATTTGAGTACAGGTTCATTTAGGAGGTGACCCCAGGAATCACAAGTGAGAGAGTAGGGAAGGAGACAGGACAGAGAGGAAAGCCAACAAAAGGTACTCTGTTCAGCAGGTTCCCACTGGGGATGACTGACTCAGTCCTTCTGGGGACTTTCAGAGAGACTGTGTAGAGCATGCCACTAGATTGTCCCCAGAGGCAAAGGAGCCGGGTAGGTATCCATCCACCTCCATTCCTCATTGGAAGAGGGTCGTTCCTGAGATATTAATTCCCTGGCATTTTAGAATTGCCTACTTCAGCCCACTCCAGCCCCACCATATGCAGGCTAAGCATGGTCCTTGAGTCAGAGAACGCCTCAGGCAGAGCTATGCAGGAAGCCACTGGCCTGTAAGGGAACAGCCTGCCATGATCCCCAGCATGGGCCAGCAGGGCACCATCAGCACCTGCCACGCTTGGTCACCATATAGAGGAGCTACGCTCTGCTGCTCCAAGATGCTAAAGGCAACTCCCAAGTTTGCCCACTGTATGCAAGCAACACAAAGCCAAGTCAAATTAGCTGAGACCAAAGGTGGAGAAAAAGGACAAAAAGAAGTGGGGTAGGCCGGCGCGGTGGCTCAAGCCTGTAATCCAGCACTTGGGAGGCCGAGACGGGCGGATCACGAGGTCAGGAGATCGAGACCATCCTGGCTAACACGGTGAAACCCGTCTCTACTAAAAATACAAAAACTAGCCGGGCGAGGTGGCGGGCGCCTGTAGTCCCAGCTACTCGGGAGGCTGAGGCAGGAGAATGGCGTAAACCCGGGAGGCGGAGCTTGCAGTGAGCTGAGATCCGGCCACTGCACTCCAATCCGGGCGCCAGAGCGAGACTCCGCCTCAAAAAAAAAAAAAAAGAAGTGGGGTAGGAATTTATTGACTCTTGTAACCAAGGAGTCAAGAGAGAGGAATGGCTTCAGGTATAGCTGGATTCAGAGGCTCAAGTGGATCCAGAGCTCTGCCTTCCTCCATGGCTTGGCTCGACCTGACACTGTAGACAGGCAGACCTGCCAACCCAGGTAGCACCAGATTCACATCCTCTCAGCTTAGCAGTCCCAGCACAAGAAAAAAGAGCCTCCCTCCCCATTGGCTGTGGCCGAGATACTCTGAGGAAGATTTTCATTGGCCTGTCTAGAATCACATGCTCATCCTTAACCAATCAGTGCAATCAGGGATAGGACAATTGATTGGCCAGGCCAGAGACATATGCTCCATTCCTGTGGCCACAGGAGGTGAGGCACTATAACTGACAGCCCCTCTGGCTACAAGGAATGGGAAAGAGGTCCTTTCAAGAAGAAAAAGGGCCCCACAGATTAGTGACTTGCTAAAAACCATGGGGTTATTCAGAAGCAAAACTCAAACCTTAACCCAGCTGCTTTATTCCCAAACAGAGACAGCCTGTTACCAATCAAGAAATACAGGCTTGCTGCCTCAACAACCAGGCTGCAAATCTAGCTGGGCATTCTTGAGCAAAGTCTTAACCTTTCCAACCTCAGTGTTCTCATTTATAAAATGGGACTATTAATACCTTCCCACAGTGTGGTTGAGATGTTTATGTGACATAACCAGTAGAAAATGCTTGGCGTGTATGCCCACGGCATTACTGCCCTACTCCAAAACCACACATCTTCTCATCTTCTTTTTCAAGCTTCCAACATCATCATAAGCCAGGAATAAAGGAAAGACATCAGTGAGGTCCTTGAAACTTTTTTTTTTTTTTGTGGTAGAGACAGATTTTGCCATATTAGCCAGACTAGTCTCAAACACCTGGCCTCAAGTGATCCACCTGCCTCGGCTTCCCACAGTGCTGGGATTACAGGCATAAGCCACACACCTGGCCTTGGAAACTTTCAAATGACATCTTAAAGGACAAGGAGAAGGTTATATATTACTCCATAATAAATTAGCTCAAATTTTTGCAGCTTAAACTCACACATGCTATTATCTCACAGATTCTGTGGGTCAGGAATCTGGGAGTAGCTAGGCTCCATGGTTCTGACCTAAGATCTCTCATGAGGTTTCAGCCAAGGTGTGGGCCAGGTTGCAGTCATCTGAAGGCTCAACTGGGGCTGAGAATCTGCTTCCAAGATGGCTCCCTCATGTGGCTGTTGGCAGGAGGCCTCAGTCCTCACCATGTGGGGCTCCCCACAGGCCACTTGAGTACATTCACTATATGGCTGCTGGCGTCCCTCCTGAGGGGAAGTGTATCAAAAAACATATGGATATATATTTCAAAGCACCACAGTGTCCAGTGCAGGGCAGAGTTTTCCACCAGAAGTTTCCCCCTTTCCTCACACCTGTCCAGCTGGGCTCCCCCACCCTCTCTCCACTTGCATGGGACATATTATCAAGGACAGCAAGTTTCGAAGCAGAACATGCTTATCTCAGAAGCAACCACATAGGTCATGCAGAAGAAATGGGCAGAGCAGCGTGGCCGTGGGATGTGGGCAGAGTCCAGGGGTGAGGGAGCCTGAGCTGTTTTTACTACTCTGCCTCTAAGGGCCCAGGGCGTGTTGTGACAGTATTTTCTGCACTGCCCATCTGGGCATCCTCTGTACCCCCACAGTGGTGCCCTCACAGGAGTGAGGCTGTTACACAAACCCAGTGGCTATGGTGGGTCTTGCCAGGGACTGGGCTCAAACTGAATGGTTTCCATTGCCAAAGGAATTTCCCACAGGGATGTCAGCAAAAATGGGGGAGCACAGTTCTGGGAGTTCTCAAGGGTAGGCACCTGGGCAAAAGACTGGGACCAGTAGGCCCACACCATTCTCTCTTCCTGCACTTCTGGAAAAGAGACGGCCACGAGAATGTCAGCCTCCAGTCAAGCAGACTTCGCCAATTCCCACTTCGGCCACAGCATATTCCCATCTGAGCAAAGGCTGACAGATCAAGTATTTCCACATATCCTACAATTGAACCAAAATAATCACTGGCTCTCATGGAGCCATTTCTAGGGGCCAGGGGCCAGACACTCCAGTGCATCTTCTTATTTTATCCTCACAAACACCCTCTAAGGAAGAAGCTGGTACCAGCCTGATTTTACAGAGGAAAAAAACTGAGGCTCACAAAGGTGGAGTAACTCGCCCCAAGTCACACAGTTAGTAAGCAGCAGAGCCAGGCCTTCAACCCCAGCCTTGTTTCTTGCACTAAAGCACTTTTGTGTTATACTGCATTTAGCATATTATTTAGGGCAGAGTTTCTTTCTTTCCTTCCTTCCTTCCTTCCTTCCTTCCTTCTTCTTTCTTTCTTTCTTCCTTTCTTTCTTTTTTGAGATGGAGTCTTGCTCTATGGCCCAAGTTGGACTGCAATGGTGCAATCTCGGCTCACTGCAACCTCCATCTCCCAGGTTCAAGTGATTCTCCTGCCTCAGCCTCCTGAGCAGCTGGGAGTACAGGCGCCTGCCACCATGCCCAGCTAATTTTTGTACTTTTAGTAGAGACAGGGTTTCACCATATTGGCCAGGCTGGTCTCGAACTCCTGACCTTGTGATTTGCCTGCCTCGGCCTCCCAAAGTGCTGGGATTACAGATGTGAGCAACCGCACCCTGCCTGGGGCCAGGGTTTCTCAATCCTTGTCACCAAAAGGCGTTAACAGCCTTCTAAGGGTGTCAAGGTACAGCCCAAAGTGGCACCTCAGCAGGCTGGGCACGTCTTGATGTGCCGTGTTTGGCATTGCTGTTCATGTCCATCTACATCCTATTCCATCAGAGGGCCCTGTGCTTGTTTGTATAGAAAAGCGACGTTGACAGTCACTTCAAATCCAATACAACTGATCCTCCAGGAAGCGGTGCCACCTTTACCCTGTGGTTTCAAGTGCCCTAACATCCCTGAAGAGACTGCAGGTTACAGGGACCCAGTCTAAAATCACGGAAGGCTGCCCCTACAGCCCGAGTCCTGTCCATTGCTGTTAGGCTTCCTTCTCTGTTGTCACCCTTATCCCTGGGGGATTCCCAGCAGCTCTACACTGAGGCAAGAAAGAGGGGATGAGGGTTGGGGTGGAGGAACCACTCCTCTCACCTTGCTGCTTCATTCACAGCTCCCTCCTCCTCCTCTTCCACCACCCACCCCCCACACACCTCACAGCAGCCAGAACAGAACTTGGCACATTCTAAAACTGAGTGGTTGCAGCTGCCACAGACGCCTGAGAGGAAGGGGTTAAAAAATCTTTCATCTCTCAGCAGTGCCTTTATATAGTCCATGTGTGACTCTGAATGGTTATGGCTTTATATATAGTGTGCTCTGTGTGGAGACAGAAAACACCGTAGTTAAGGGAACAAAGGCGGTTCTAGTCTAATGACCTGCTATTATTTGTGGGACCTCATCTCCAAGGGCGGCCTTCAGGTGACATCTGCCATGTTGAGTGTATGCCTGAAGAATCACACCAATAAACACTGGAGATGCAAATACAAGAGAGGTAAGAACGTGCACACATAAACTAAGGCCACTCATCCAGTTATCGTTTCTGGAAAAAAGAGAAAGCACACGGTTCCCTTTGGATGTTTTCACACATAGCTGAACCTTAAAATGTCAACTTCTGCAAGGTGTTTGACCTAAAAATAGTATAATTTCTGTGTCATTTAAAAAGCCATTTAAAATGACAGACTTAAGCCTGATTTT